>NC_090752.1:35036901-35056901 GCF_036898095.1 Palaemon carinicauda
GTCTTTAAGTTTATTCCCTCTTGGGTCTCTGATCTCGAGGTAGAGAGAATCCTGATAGTAAGAGGTGTATGATATATGGCTTATATGATTATGAAGAACCTATATAAATGTGCAAAATTATCATATATATATATATATATAGGCTATATATACTATATATATATATATATGTGTGTGTATATATGTATATATATTATATATATATATGTGTATTGTGTATAAATAAAAATACATCACACACACACACACATATATATATATATATATATATATATAAATATATAAGTTTACGCTCAGTTATGTACAAAATGTTTACAAATATCATATTAGGCTGAATAGGATGCCAGATAGACTTTAATCAACCAAGAGAGCAGGCAGGCTTTAAACGTGGGTATTCAACAACTGACCATATCAATGTAATTAACCAGATAATGGAAAAAATCAACAGAAGATGACAAACCACTATCTACGGCATTTATCGACCACGAGAAAGCTTTTGATTCTGTCAAACTTCAGCTGCAATGAAAACGCTTCAAAGACAAGGATTAGATGGATCTTATGTGAAAATGCTTGAAGATATCCTAAAACTACTTGAAGATAGGGAAAAAATTCTGACGGAGAAAGGAGCTAGACAGAGACCCCCATCTCTCTGAGATTATTCACATCGTGCCTGAGAGAAGTGTTTAAGAATTTAGATTGGGAAAATGTAGGAATTAACATCAATGGGGAATACATTAACAACCTAAGATTTGTAGATGACATAATTCCTACTTAGTGAATCATGAGAGGAATTGCAAAAGATGATAATAGATTTGATTAGAGAAAGTAGATATGTAGGGCTGAAAATGAATATGAGTAAAACTAAGATAATGTTCACTGAAAATGCAGACACCGGAAATAGGTGGGAAGGAAACTCTGGAGTTTGTTAATAAATATGCGTACTTTGGAGAGTCAGTAAATGTTTTCCCAGACATGAGACAGGCATTGCAAGAAGAATAAGAAAGGGAAGGAGAGATTTTTGGTAAACAAAAGGAGATTATGAAAATAAAATGTCACACTCTATAAAAAGAAAAGTACCTAAACCGATGGCCCTACCCATATTAACTTAAACATCAGAAACTTTGAGCCTTACTAAAATCTTAGAACGTAAGCTAGTTACAACTCAAAGAGGTACTGAAAGAATAATGATGCGAATAATATAAGGAGACAAAAAGAACTACATAGATACAAGAGCCAACTTTAAGTACAGGATATTTTAACACATGTAAGAAAAATAAATGTACATGGGCATTGCATATAAATGAGAATGACAGATAATTGATGGACATTAAGGGTAACAGAATATGTCCCTAGAGATTGCAAAAGAAGTAGGGTAAGCAAGAGAAGACGAAGGATTAACGAGCTAAAGAAAATTTGCGCGCATAGACTGGCATAGAACAGACCATACACAGATGCAAGTGCGAGGACTTATCAGAGGCCTTTATCTTGCAGTGAACTAGTTATGGCTAATATATTATATATATATATATATATGTGTGTGTGTGTGTGTGTGTGTGTAGGTGTGTGACTATTTTATTTATTCAATTCCCTAATTCACGAACGAAAACCTGAACTGGAACATCGTAGATGCATTTAAATCATAAATTCAGTTTCGTATAGAAATGTACATATAAAGGAAAAATCTTTTCAGAGAATGTTCAGGTATTAAATAATACGTCTTTTCCGTCATCTGGCCTCTCTTTATTGAGTGCATTGTGTGGTTATATATAAATTTATGATTATCTCATTTTGAAAATTTAGTTGGTGAATTAAATATCTTTTTTCCAGAATCACATGAAAAGGAGGAAATTTGCCTTCTTGCGGGAGTGAGCGCGTGAAATGCAGATGTTTGGGTCTGAGGAACTTTAAGTCTGCCTTACATCTGTTGTTTCTCACTATTTTCACCACCTATTTCATCCTCTACACTCTCAGTTATGTCGACACGATACAGCCAAGCCAAGTTATACCACGACCATCACCCCACATGACCCATTATAGAGGTAAACATGACGAAAACCAGAGCATCGTTGAGGTGATATCTTCAGACGAAGATTGGAATGTCAACACTAAAACCGACGAGCTTGCCTCAGGTGATGTTGGCGATCTGACCGCCGATAACACAGTGTCATCAGGGTTTCGGCCAGTGCCGACGGATTCGGAGGACGTTACCAGTGAGAAAGTCCTTTTCGATAAATTGGAGTTAGTATCTTCCGTGGAGACAGCAACTGGTCAGTCATATGACGATAATGTCAGAGACAGGGTCACAAATGAGCCTACACAGGACAGTATGAATCCTGGCGATTCGGGAAGTAGGTTGAAGTCACAAGCAGAAGCCTTTTACGATGATTTTGCCGACTTAGATATCACACCAGAGAGTGGAGGTTCAGGTTCCGTAGAGACTGGAGACAACCTGAGAGAACCTATTAATAAATTCCAAGATTTGCTAAATCAACAACAGAAACAAGTTTGGCCAATTACTATTAAGTTTTCTAACGCATCTGCTCTACGGTCATATTAATTTATGATAAATACAGTCCAAAAGTAGGTGGAGCTATTTTGTTATAATTTAAACTTGAATATCTTTATGAAATATTTTTACACACACACACACACACACACATATATATATATATATATATATACATATTATATATATATATATATACATATATATATATTATATATATACATATATATACATATGTATATATATACATATATATATATATATATTTACATATATATATATTTACATATATATATATGTATATATATATATATATATGTATATATATATATATATATATATATATAAAATTTCCTTTGAACTTTCGCAAAATAGCAAAGCACAAATCAATCTTAATACATGTTCTTAGAATCCATGTAAGGTGTTGATGAAGTTTTTCTTTTGTTAAAATGGAAACAATTCTTCGAAACGATCAAACAAATGTAAATTCACTAAGAAAATACCAATTTTTTTATTGTGTTGTTTGATTATATTTCCTTTATATTCACAGGAAAGGGTTATTTTGCAAAGCAGAATAAACGTCTTTGAAGAGAGGGCCAAGTTGGTTGAGAGGGTGTGCAAGCAACAGCCTCCTTCTCTTCACCAACCAAGTGGGGCAAACCACCTTGTTTGGGACACTAAACATACCCAAGTATTGTGTGGTGTCCCAATTATAAAGTAAGTTCGTCTAGTTCTTCTTTAATTGATTTAAAGGAATATTACAGAATTAAAAAAGAAAAAGGAATTTTTCATAACGGCAGGCTATCCTGAAATTAGTAAATGCAAAGATTCTCTCTCTCTCTCTCTCTCTCTCTCTCTCTCTCTCTCTCTCTCTCTCTCTAAGGTTTTGGGTAGACAGTATCAACGTCAAGATATTATGACTAATACATAGTAGGTAAGTATTTCATGTTAATCATTAACACAGATACTGAAAAAATTATAAAATTGAGATATTTTCGACATTATATTATTATTATTATTATTATTATTATTATTATTAATTATTATTATTATTATTATTATATTATTATTCTAGGTAGCATCTACATCCATGATGATGAGTTTTCTACGCATTTCTCCCAAGCTGAAAAACTTCAGGTGAGTCATCAACTGTCATCGGAATATACAGTATGAAGGATCTACTGTATTAGGTTCCCTCGGTAGAGAGATAGTGCTATAAGTATACTTTACGTGATGCACTGTAGGCATTACATAGGGGTCTTTACTACGTTCTTTCGGTACCTAACTGCACTTAGGTTACTATCCTTAATTCTTGACCTCAAATCTTGCTTTGTTTCTTACTGCTTGGTTTTACCACAATTGCATGTTGAATGTTGGTTTCCCGCTGCTCTTCTTCTTTTGAAAACATTCAGTGGTTTTCTCTATCCTGAAGGAAGATGGCGATTCTAATTGGTTCAATATGTTTGTTGCTCAAGATCTCTCGTACCTTGGGTGGTAGAGTTATGTAGTAAAATTCCAGAATTTAAGTTTGATTTTGTTCCCAGATGTTATTTTTTTATGTATGGAGCCATGAAGGGGAGACTTCCCATATCAACCCAAGCCCTGATTAAATAGTGTGGTTGGTAATTTAATGGAAAAAAATCACCCTTTTGCATTTTGGCGCAAAAACTCCCAAATGAAAATAGAGTAAGAATCTATCACTGCAAAATTATTCGCTTTCTAGTGGACTCTTTACCTCCGTATATCATTGTAAAATGTAAGCCTACAAATTATCTTTCCTGCTTTACTGATGTTGAGTCGCTTTCTATATTATTTTGAATAATTCCTAGTCGTTTCTCGTAATACAGTATCATTCGACAGTTTAGACTTTTTTTTTTTATTCGCACATTACTGCGATTTTCCTTGTAACTGTAAACATTCCTTTAACGTTTTTCTCAACTGCTTAACAATTGGTGCTCTTTCTCTTTCCTTCTTTTTATATTAATGTTCTTCGTGGTTTTTATTACCCTAATAACTCTATTCCTACTTTTTATTACAAACCTTTTCCTGTCTACTTGAGCTTGACGTTACCAATCCTCATGATTCTTCCTATGTCAACTTCCACACCTCTCACAGTTCGGTTGGGAGAGGGGGTTTGTTTCACGGTCGGTGCACCTCCCGTGGTATGTAAGCTGTTACTTAAAGGTATTTGCAACATCTCTTTGGTCATTAGATGCAACCACTTTTTAACCATCTACTGTATCACCGATGCTGCTTTCTTCCATATTGCCGTTAAACTCTCAATTTTATTTCATAGAACAATTGCAGGTTTCTCACTAAGTTGGATATTGGCATCAAAAAGTCTCCCCGGACCAAGAAGAAGGGACATATGGGTCAAATTCGTATATATAATTCAACCTGAAATTTAATTCAGTCTCCACCTTCCATCTCAAAGCGATCACACACGTCGGATTGCTAAATCGTCTGAAAATGTCAATGGTTTATTTCACCATTATCATCTCCTCCTACGCCTATTGACGCAAAGGGCCCTAGTTAGATTTTGTCAGTTGTCTCTATCTTAAGCTTTTAATTCAATACTTCTCCACTCATCATCTCCCACTTCACGCTTCCTCGTCCTCAGCTATGTAGACCTGGATCTTCAATTCTTGTGGAGACCAGCTAAACGTTTTGTGAACTAATCTCTCTTGGGGAGTGCGAAGAGCATGCTCAAACCATCTCCATCTACCATTCATCATGATCTCATCCATATATGGCACTCGAGTCTTATGATTTAATTTCTAATCCTGTCCTGCCATTTAACTCCCAATATCCTTCTGAGGGCTTTGTTCTCCAATCTACTAAATCCGTTGGAGATTGTTTCATTGCCATAACATGACTCATGTCTATATAGTAACACCGATCTCATTAAATTTTTTTATATGTAATTTCAGGCAATTTGATTTCCATATTTTACTTAACCTAGCCATTGTCTGATTTTCTTTTTTCAATCTTTCACTAAACTCTAGTTCTAAAGACCCTGTATTGGCTATCATAGTTCCTAAATACTTTAATGATTCGACCTCATTAATTATTTTTCCTTCCAATGATATTTCATCTTCCATTGCAAACTTCGTTCTCATCATTTCTGTCTTTCTTCTATTTATCTTGAGCCCAACCTCGTGTGATATTTCATGTATTCTGGTAAGCAAGTATTGCAAGTCTTGTGGCGTTCTGCTAATAAGGACAACATCATCAGCACACTCTAGGTCTACCAATTTCCTGTTACCAATCCAGTCCAATTCGTCTCCACCATCTCCGACTGTTCTACGCATTACAAAATCCATGAGGAGGATAAACAACATAGGTGACAACACATTTCCTAGGAGTACTCCGCTGTTTACTGGAAATTCATTTGATAGGACTCCACTAGAATTAACTTTGCACTGGCTATGCTCATGAACAGACTTAATCAAATTCATCTATTTAAGAAGAATTCCATAATAACGTAGGACTCTCCAAAAAATTGACTGGGGCACACTATCAAAGGCTTTTTCATAGTCCACAAATGCCATCAAATAGTTTATGTAGATGACAAAATTTCTCATTCATTCCCATGTACCTTTCCCATCAGATGTTTGTATATCGATGATTTCTATTGCTCATCATAAAAAAAGAACATTTATAAATAATGCACACATATATGATATTGATAGAAAATGGAATTAGTCCTCGTATCAAGCTTCCAGGTTCTTCGTTACTTACTCCACAACACTATGATTGATTGTGGTCACATTACTACAAGCGTATGTGCAAAGCTCTGCAATCTGTGGAAAGTTCATTGTCATTGGATACCTCCTGCACAGGTAGCTTGAATTCTTTTATTTCTAACTTCCATAGCCTCTCTAGTATATCGGGCAACTTCTTTGGTTGATGATTCTAACTTCCTTAAATCTATGCCACTACTTATAATTTTTTTTCAATTCTTCACATGAAAAACATATGGTCTGTTGTATGATCTGACTCGCTGCAAAATACACAAATCCTATTCTTTTCATCCTGATTCTATAATTTCATTTCAAGTCAATCACATTCAACTTTGTCTTTATTACTATTACTGCTTCCTTAGTGTTAAGTTTAATTATGTAATCTCTTCTGCCATTATTATTTACAAATCTCAGCTTGGTCATTACTGCTTTCTTTTCTTCTAGTTTTCCTTTAATTTAATTTACCACTTTACTTTTTATTTCTTTCCTCGAAGCAAATGAGACTCACTATTATTTCTTTGCAGAAAAAGAACCGCGTGAGGCAGAGCGATGTACGTCATATTTACTGGACGCCAAAATCCGAAAAGGAAAAAGCGAACGTTTTGCGGCAGAGCGTTCGTGTCATCATCGTCAGACATCCGTTCACAAGGTCATTATCATTACTATTTTATTGTTATCATTGTCGTTGATTAAATTAAGATTGAATAAAGTCACAATTTTAGGCTACACACGCATACATTATTATTAACATTTGTCCTAGTAAACAATCTTGTTGCATATGAGATCATGCCACTCTCTTTGCCTAGATTCCATCTCCTGAATATAGATCTGAGGTTGCTGAATCCCCTAATAGAGATCTAACTAAAATTGGTGTATGGTGAAAATTATGGGGCATGAAGCTGAGCCCTTACAAAACTCAAATTATGATTGTAAGCAGCTTGAGGACAGAAGCTCGTTATCCAGATTTTTGCATTGATAGTGTTTCATTAACTGTATACACTTTTAGAATTTTATGTGTGATTCTTGATTGCATATTTACTTTTAAGAAAGACATTTGGTCAGTTTCTTCTTCAATTGCACAAAAATGGGCTTATTGAAAAAGTCTTTTAAAATTTTTGGTGATTCATCTAACCTGAACAAATGTTTTATTTTTTTTTTCCATTCTACCTTGTTTCGAGTATTGTTCTCCTATTTGGTCTTCAGCTGCTGATTCTTGTCTTAATTTATTTAAAAAAACTTGCAATCAACTAAATTCATTTCGCTTGATCTGGATATTAATCTCGGGCACCGTCGTTTAGTTAGTTGTTTATGCATTTTAGATGAGATTTTTCATAATTCAGATAAACCATTGCACTGAGATCGTCCCAGAGTGTACCATGCTGAACAGCTAATCAGGAAAAGACCAAAATATTAGATGTGAAAGTAGTTAAAAAAATTACGATTTGATTTTGTTTCTTTTAACGAGCATGTCTATACTCCCACACAGGTCATGATTGAGGTGAGGTACATTAGTCATTGTTTCGTCAATAGGTAAAACCAAATCAATGGATTATAATGGAGGGGGGTGGGGAGACTTTCGAAGGGTTTTAGAACTCTTTTTCAGGTGGCGTTTTTTCTAATCTGGAATCATTTTTAAGATCGAGGATTTATTAAAAAAGTGTGAATAAAAATAGAAATAGAAAAAGACATTTACCATCAAGGTTATAATTATAATATTAATTCATAATTTTGTCCTTACTTATATAATTAGCTGAATAATCGCTAAACATATGAAACCAGCATTATATATATTGAGAGAGAGAGAGAGAGAGAGAGAGAGAGAGAGAGAGAGAGAGAGAGAGAGAGAGAGAGAGGGAGTTTAGATTTAATCTAAATAGTGACTAAGTAATTATTCTGAGAATGGAATACAGACATAAATTCAACCTAAATTAAATGGAGGTAATTATCATCCAGGTTTATACAATAATGTTATTGTTCTTGAAATACTTTATTTTAATTATTCATTACTTCCATTGGAGTTTATTTATTTCCTTATTTAATTTCCTCACTGGGCTATTTTTTTCCGTTTGAGGCCTTCGGCTTATGGCATCCCGCTTTTCCAACTAGGGTTGTAGCTTAGCTAATAATAATGATTTCCAACAGGATTCTTTCGGCCTACCGCGACAAAATGACAAAAATGAAACCGGGTCCTAAGAAGTTCCAATTCCGGAAGATGCAGAAGACGATCATAGCGAAGTACCGACCTCCAGATTCCACCATCAAATCTCCTTTTCCAACGTTCCCGGAATTCATCAACTACGTCATCGATGAGACTCGAAGCCTTACGAACACTGAGGACTGGAGGAAGAAGGTAAGTTACTGAAGACGGTCATAAGGTTATTCTCAGAGAATTATGGGATCCTTTAACTGGCGAGATAGTACTACATTGGACCCCTTTCCGGTTACAGCTCACTTTTCCTTTGCCTACACATGCACCGAATAGTCTGGGATATTCTTTACACACTCCTCTTTCCTCATACATCTGAAAACAAGATGACCAAAACTTCTTCTTCATTCAGGGAGTTTACTGCTGCACTGTAATTATCCAGTGGTTATTTTTCTCTTGGTAAAGAAGCGACCCTTTAGCTATAGTAAGCAGCAATTCTGGGACACTTCAAAATCAAACCATTGTTCTCTAGTCTTGGGTAGTGTCATAGCCTCTGTACCATGGTCTACTGTTTTGGGTTATCGTTCTCTTGCTTGAGGGTACACCCGGACACATATTTTTATCTATTTCCTTATTTCCTTTCCTTACTGGGCTATTTTCTATTGGAGCCCTTAGGCTTATAGCATCCTGATTTTCCAACAAGCGCTATAGCTTAGCTAGTAATAATAATAGTATTTGGAGAACACAAAGCTATTTTGAAGTTCCAGACAATTCTGAGGTCAGAGTTGTTTTTGTGGCCACAAGACTTTTCAGAGATTACAAGATTAATCTGAGATCCCGTGACTATTCTGAGGTCACTATAGAGTACTATTCTGATGCCCTGAGAAATTCTGGGGTTATAAGTTATTCTTGAGGTCACGAAACTATATCGAGACCACAAAAGTATTCTGAGGTTTATTATTATTATTATTATTATTATTATTATTAAAAGGAGGATATATAGCAGCCCAATGAGTCAATCTCGATTCTTACAGATGTAGCCCGATTAAATTCGGGATTAAAAAACATAAATGCTAAAAAAATAAAACTAATAAAAAGGATAAAAAATAACTTAATAATGAGGTATAAATCTATGAGAAATATAAGTTTAAATCTTTTTTAGAAAACCTCTTTCTTAGAAAAAAAAAAGTGATCTTGTTTTATGGTAAAAATACAATCACACTTTTTGCCCCATGGTACTGCTTCACGGGGGTGTTCTCACATGGCTGGATTTACCACTGAACAAAATAAGCTTGTTCTTAGGGCATCAAGGGAGGGGGGAGGGTAACCATAGATTCGTCATTCATTTATTTCATTCGTTGTTAGGGAGTCCAGATACAACAGATCAGCCAGCGAGCAGCTTAGGCTGTGAAGCCCCAATACTGTGACGTCACAAGCCTTGGTCTCACAAACGTGGTTAACGAAAGCAATGCTTTTTGTTAGCTATCCATGGAAGTAATGTAAACAACAGGGACTTGTATGTGACCATATATATTTTTATTCATTCATTTATCCATTCTATCAGTGATAATTCCTAGTATCTGGGCAATATTTGGCTGTTATAATACAAGTGGAAAACCTAAAGTTCAAATGTAAAATAACATCTTTTTCCAAAATCAAAGCCATTCATACACCAGTGGGTACAGTACTGTACACCCAGCAACAAACCAGTGTCGCCTGGCCAGACGTGACTTGGAGAGATCATGCCCCTCTTGCCCTGAAAGGTGGCCCGACATTAAACAACCGAGACTTCGTTAGGTTGGTTCGAATGTGAGGAGGAGGGAAGTTACCGATCTCACTCAAAGAAATGCGATGAAGAGAGAGAACTTTTTTTATTCTTTTAAGAAATGTAATCTAATTTTATTTCGAAATTTCTTCTTATATAGAAATAGGATAGGAAAATTCAAATAAAACGTTATGATAAAATATTTTGATGAATTAGTTTCGAAATGATATTTTTCTTTGTCTCGAAACTAATTCATCAAAATATTTTATCATAACTTTTTATTTGAATTTTCCTATCCTATTTCTATATAAAATTTTATTGAATAATATTGGAATTGAGTATTTATATTAATATTCATAACACGGAAATATCCTTCGTTTGCATTTTTTAAAGCAACCCCCCCCCCCTCTCTCTCTCTCTCTCTCTCTCTCTCTCTCTCTCTCTCTCTCTCTCTCTCTCTCCACATAATTACACACTGTGGGCATTCGTATCATATGTAGGGGCTAATAATGTATCGTTTCAAATAGCATCTATTGGGTCACCAATCATTAATAAGTGGCCTTTGTTCAAAATTTAGAAGGTAATGAGGTTTAAAGGTTTAGTTGTTGATTTTAGTGTTTTCCTTTGATTTCGATCATGAGCCACGTAGCTCGGTGTGGTTGGGGTCAGCTTTTGTCACAGGCTAATTTGGCTCCGGCCCTCTTAGAGAAAATAGTATTCTTTGCTATATCAATTATATCATTTTAAGGTTGGAGACTTGAAATGCATATTCAGTTAACATAATCTATATTGTTTCAGAAGTGACTAGTGGCAATAAATATATGAAATGACATGCAATGAAAGTTCATTGGTGCATTATTATAGTGATGATGTGGTATATAGGATGTAGGGTATAAAAGACAAATTGTTTACTCAAATTATCTGGTTCGGCGTCAATAACCTTAGATGTCAGGATGACAAAAAAACTCCTAATCAATCAGTCAATCAATCAAATTATCTGGGCAACTCGCTCACTTCCAAGCGAATCCCCTTCCCTGGTGACGATTGCTCAATGCTCAAAGGCCCGAGTCTAGCTGGCTTCACCCTTCCCAAGGCAAAAGGAAATATTTCCTTAGCCTTGAGTATTCGTATTATTACGATTTTATTTGTCGTTTCATGTCTTGATGTCCAACACCTTAAAAGTGTTCCCCCGGTAAGCTCTTCAAGAAATCCATTACTCTCGATATTTATTCAATCAGTCTTTCGCATATTTACTTCGTTATCTATAGTTTTGATATAATTTTAAACATCTGGAAAGCAAACTGTATGAAATATTGTCACCTTACTATTTTGTTTTTCATTTACTAAAAAGCTTCCACCAGAAGGATCTTATCATAACTGTGAGACCTTTAAACCTCAAACATTGGGGATGGGGTAGAAGGATAATACCAGGTGAGGGGTTAAAAGATGATGGTGGAGAGGTGGCAATTGGAGTGATCTTAATGTATGGCTTGACGAGGTTTGCATATTAACATTTATGAAGGATGATGATGATGGATATTATTATTATTACTATTATTATTATTATTATTATTATTATTATTATTATTATTATTATTATTATTATTATTATTATTACTTGCTAAGCTAATACCCTTAGTGATAACATTTAATATCAATGATTCCAACTCGCAATGAAAACGGGGCATATATCATTCTAACATTATTTTTATGTGGTTACTGAACATTTTTGGAGCGTGGTATCTTCACCCGAAAGAAATACAATTCTAACATCAACTTGCAAAGTAGTTAGCGGTCTTTTGTGATCCTTGGGAACATCCAAATATTATAAAATATTGGATACAGGTAATATATATATATATATATATATATATATATATATATATATATATATATATATATATACCAGGGGAGAGAGAGAGAAGAGAGAGACAGAGAGAGGAGAGAGAGAGAGAGAGAGAGAGAGAGAGAGAGAGTTTCAAGGATTTTGGATGTCTCAAAGACTTTTTAGTCCATTCGCAGATACTCCATTTGCTCTTTGGTAGGACGATTTAGTTTAAACATTTGGAGAGTTCTTATGATCTTATCTAACTCATTCTAGAACTCCAAAGAGAGAGAGAGGAGAGAGAGAGAGAGAGAGAGAGAGAGAGAGAGAGAGAGATGAGAGAGAGAGAAGAGAGAGAGAGAGAGAGAGAGCAGCTGCTAGAATAATGCAAACAAAGGATATATGATTCCCACGTATATTAACTGGAATAGTCAGCTCCCACAATATTTAAGGATGTTCCATATAGAAATTTAATAAGGAATTCAAATATATCGGTGTGATTATATTTTTCGATAACTAATTCTCGAAAACGATAGCATTACTTAAAAGAATAAGAGATAAGACCTCTCTATCTCTTTCATATATATATATATATATATATATATATATATATATATATATATATATATATGTTTATATATATATATATATATATATAATATCATATATTTATATTCATATACATATATTTGTATATGTAAATGTATATATATTATATATATACTGTATATATATATATATATTATAATATATATATATATATATATATATATATATTTATATATACGATTCTCCATACTTATATATAGTTATATATATATATATATATATATATGTAATATATATATATATATATATATATATATATATATATATATATATACAAGTTTTTTACAAGTCTACCGTACATATTCCTGTCGAATTCAGAAATCTGTTCTTAGACTTGAAAGCAACCCTTCTCCACTATGATAGCTGATTAGTGAGTTTGCAACACGTGGTTATTTATCATGAATATATATATATCAATAACAACGTGTTGCAAACACTAATCAGCAATCGTAATGGAGATGAGTTTATTTTATATCAAAGAAACAGATTCCTGAATTCGACAGGAATATGCACGGTAGACTTGTAATAAACTTGTATTTATCTTGATAGCATGGTTGGTTACAGTCTCTGCAAGCATGGTTTCGGCTAAGAGGCATAGAGTCTATTATCATTAATGAATTTCCACTGGATATTCACTCCCAAAGATAAAATTCGATATTAAAATGCTATTGTGGTTGATATTTACATTAATTAAAATCAAGATTGTTAGTTATATATATATAGATATAGATATTAATGTTATATATATATATATATATATATATATATATATATGTATGTATATATATATATATATATATATATATATATATATATATATGTATGTATATATAATATATATATAGTATATATATATATATATATATATATTTATAATTTATATATATATACTGGATGGCTATACTGTATATGAAAGGTCTGGGACTCAATGACGGGTGTTAAGTAGCAGGAGCCTTTATGGTGAGGAGGTATGCTGGCTGTTTAGTTCACCACTCACCTGGGTGAAGCGGGGGTCATTTCATTCATAAAAAATGCCTAAAGTATATGCTGTACTTATTTGTAGCACCTCTTTGGCCCGACATTTTGAGGTTCCTTACCTCTAGCATCAGGGGTTTTTTGACCTCTTATTTTGAAGTGCCTTACTTCTAGCATTTGAGGTTATTTGACATCTATTTTGAGGTGCCTTATCTTCTTTGTCTGCATCTTTTCCCACTTCTATGTGGGATCGATGTTTCTTTTCAGCTTTCTCCATCTACCTCTGTCCCACACTTCATCACCGGTTAATCCCTTTGATCGAAGGTCATCTTTGATACAGTCCATCCACCTTCGCTTTGGTCTCCCTCTCCTTCTTGTTCCCTGTAACTCCATTTCTATCACTCTCCTCCCAATATATTGTTCATTTCTTCTCATGACATGACCATACCACCTCAGTCTACTTTCTTGGATCTTATCTGATAGTTTTCTAACTCCTGTGGTACCCCTAATTACTTAATTCCGTATCTTATCTCTTCTTGTCACCCCACACATCCATCTCAACATTCTCATCTCTGCCACATCGAAACACTAGGGGCTTTTTTACCTCTATTTCAGGTGCTTTAACTTTAGCTTTATGGCCTCTATATTTTTAGGTGCCTTATCTCTAGCATTAGGGTTTTTTTACCTCTATTTTTAGGTGCTTTATCTCTAACATTAGGGGCTTTTTGACCTCTATTTTTAGGTGCCTTATCTCTAGCGCTAAGGGCTTTTTTACCTCTATTTTGAGGTATCTTATATCTGGCATTAGGGGCTTTTTTACCTCTATTTTGAGGTGTCTTATCTCTGGCATTAGGGGCTTTTTTACCTCTATTTTTAGGTGTCTTAACTTTAGCTTTACGGGATTTTTACCCTTATTTCGAGGGGCCTTATCTCTAGCATTAGGTGCTTTTTGACCTAATATTTTTAGGGGCCTTATCTCTAACTTTAGGGGTTTTTTTACCTCTTATTTTGAGGTGCCTTAGCTCTAGCATTAGTGTCTTTTTGACCTCTTATTTTGAGGTTCCTTATCTCTAGCATTAGGAGCTTTTTTACCTCTACTTTAAGGAGCCTAATCTATAGTATTAGGGGCTTTTTAACCTCTGATTTTGAGGTGCCTTATCTCTAGCATTAGTGGGTTTTTAACCACTATTTTAAGTTGCCTTATTTCTAGCATTAGGGGCTTTTTTACCTCTATTTTTGGGTGCCCTATCTCTAACATTAGGAGCTTTTTTACCTCTATTTTGAGGCGACTTATCTCTAGCATTAGGGGCTTTTTGACCTCTGTTTTGAGGTGCCTTATCTCTAGCGTTAGGGACTATATAACCTCTATTTTAAGGTGCCTTATCTCTAGCATAAGGGGATTTTTTACTTTGATTTTGAGGGGCCAGGTGCTTTATCTCTAGCATTAGGGGATTTTTTTACCTATATTTTGAGGTGCCTTATCTCTAGCATTAGGATCTTTTTTTACCTCTGTTTTTAGGTGCCTTAGCTTTAGCTTTTGGGGATTATTTATAGCATTATGGGCTTTTTTACCTCTATTTTAGGTGCTTTATATATAGCATTAGGAGCTTTTTGACCTCGATTTTGAGGTGCATTACTTCTAGCATTAGAGGCTTTTTAACCTCCCCTTTTAGGTGCCTTATTTGAAGCATAAGGGTTTTTTTTTTACCTCGATTTTGAAGTACATTACTATCTAGCATTAGAGGTTCTTTGGCCTCTATTTTTGGGTGCCTTGTTTAAAGTTTTAGGGACTTTTTTACCTCGATTTTTAGGAGCCTTATATATAGCAATAGGGGCTTTTGACCTTGATTTTCAGGTGCATTACTTCTAGCATTAGAGGTTCTTTGACATCTATTTTTAGGTGCCTTATTTATAGCATTAGGATCTTATTTACCTCTATTTTTAGGAGCCTTGTATATAGCATTTGGGCCTTTTTGACCTCGATTTTGAAGTGCATTACTTGTAGCATTAGAGGCTCTTTGACCTCTCTTTTTAGGTGCATTATTTATAGCATTAGGGGCTTTTTTACCTTGATTTTGAAGTGCATTACTTATAGCATTAGAGGATCTTCGACCTCTCTTTTAAGGTTCCTTATTTATAGCATTAGGGGCTTTTTTTACCCCGATTTTCAGGTGCATTACTTCTAGTATTAGAGGCTCTTTGTCCTCTCTTTTTAGGTGCATTATCTATTGCATTAGGGGCTTACTGACCTTGATTTTGAGGGGTATTACTTTTAGTATTAGGAGCTCTTTGACCTTTCTTTTTAGGTGCCTTATTTATAGCATTAGGGGCTCTTTTACCTTGATTTCGAGGTGCATTTCGTTTAGCATTATAGGCTCTTTCCTTATTTTTAGGTACCTTATTTATTGCATTAGAGGTTTTCTACCTTGATTTAGAAGTGCATTACTTGTAGCATTAGAGGCTCTTTGACTTTTCTTTTTAGGTTCCTTATTTATAGCATTAGGGGCTTTTTGACCTTTATTTTGAAGTGCATTACTTGTAGCATTAGAGACTCTTTGACATCTCTTTTTAGGTTCCTTATTTATAGCATTAGGGGCTTTTTTACCTTGATTTCGAGGTGCATTTCGTTTAGCATTAGAGGCTCTTTCCTTATTTTAGGTACCTTATTTATTGCATTAGAGGTTTTTGACCTTGATTTTGAGGTGCATTACTTGTAGCATTAGAGTCTCTTTGACTTTTCTTTTTAGGTTCCTTATTTATAGCATTAAAGGTTTTTTGACCAAGATTTTGAAGTGCATTACTTGTAGCATTAGAGTCTCTTTGACTTTTCTTTTAGGTTCCTTATTTATAGCATTAAAGGTTTTTTTGACCAAGATTTTGAGGTGCATTACTTGTAGCATTAGAAACTCTTTGAACTCTCTTTTTAGGTGCTTTATTTATAGCATTAGGGGCTTTTTACCTCGATTTTGAGGTGCTTTATTTCTAGTATTAGAGGCTCTTTGATCTCTATTTTAGGTGGCTTATTTATAACATTATGGGCTTTTTTACCTCTATTTTTTTGTCCTATTTCTAGCATTAAGGGTTTCTCACCTCTATTTTGAGGTGCCCTATTTCTAGTATTAATGGTTTTTTCTACCTCTATTTTGAGGGTGCCTTGTTTTGCGCATTAGGGGCTTTTTTACCTCATTTTCAAGTTGATTTACCTCTAGCATTAAAGGCTAATTTACGTGTTTGTTTAAAGGCTCTTCGTTGCTGTTCTCTTCTCTCAGTTTTAGTTATTCAAGGTCTTTAGTTTTCGGTTTCCTTTTATATTTCATCTTCCACTTCTTTTAGTTCGTCATTTTCCTTCGAGATTTCGTCGTATTCTTTCAAGGTTCGTCAGTTTCCTTCTAGATTTAAAGAGAAATTTTAGTTCCCTGTGTCCTCAGTTCGTCAGATTCCTCAGAGAAATCGATGGCATCCATGTCTTTGTCCATTGGGGCGATGGGTAGAGACAGGAATGCAATAAATTTTCTACGCATACTTCATCGCGCTAAAGTAAACGACGAGCAATACAGTATATTTACCAATACGATCTGGATATGTCCTTTCTTCAATGTCGAATTTTGGAACTATCCTGTTGAAGAACCTCACGTGGCTCACCGCTTAGTTGAACTATTCTGTCTCCGTCCTTATTTCCAAAAGCTCAAGCAAAGGATCATTCAAGGCGCGTACATTATGTTCTTCAAAGCTCGACAACTTCTGCAGCAACCACCAAAACCAGCTGTAGATGAAAGTGTTCCGAAGAGCCTCCTGTCGATCCTGTAGTTGTAATATGGAATTCTCACAGTCGGCTCCCTGTTCCAAATATAGCCATTAACAAAGTTCACTGCGTTGCATGCTTAGTTTGAAAAAAAGGAGATCAGGTCTTCAGAAGTCTTTTGAAGCTCGTTGCGTAGCCGTTCAGAACTGCTCCGGGAAGATTCTGTTCTGGAGTCATTCAGAACTCTATGCTAAGTCTACGGCTATGTCTTCTTAAGGCATTTGGAAATCCGGGAAAATTTTCTTCCGAAACCGTTTGGAGAGTCTGTTCTAGGGTCATTCAGAACTCCATGCTAAGTCTATGCCATTTCTTCTGAAAGCATCTGGAAATCCGGGAAAATTTTCTTCCGAAGCCGTTCGGAGAGTCTGTTCTAGGGTCATTCAGAACTCCATGCTAAGTCTATGCCATTTCTTCTAAAAGCATCTGGAAATCCGGGAAAATTTTCTTCCGCAGCCGTTTAGGACTCGCAAAAAAACTCTTCTTCCGTTTCAATAAATCCTAGTAACTAATCATCATCATCATCACCATCATCATCATCATCATCATCATCATAATAATAATAATAATAATAATGATAATAATAATTGATGATAATAATGATAGTAATAATGATAACAAACTACATGATTTGATTTATGGATTTGAGTCTGAAAGTTGTGAAATCGTTCAACGCTCGGATTTGCAATTTGAAGGAAAAGTTAAGAGACTGAATAGGAAGATGAAAAGATAATTAATACTATAATTTATTACATTTATTATTAAGTAACGCCGGCAGCGCACTCGGTGATCGAACTCGGGCGAAGGGTAATTGAAGTTTTCAGCAAACCGCATTGAAATAATCGAAGGCTTCGACTTATTTTTTCAGGTTTGGGATTTAAAACAACCCATTTCCGGTACGAATCAGAGCCGTTTTAAACGAAAAATACGCCTCGAAAAAACGCATTTCCCGAGTACTTTTATGAAGAATTAATTTTTAGGTAATCAATAATGATGTAATATTCACATAATTTTTTCCAATAGAATTATTACTTTCTAAATTTTTTTTCGAAGGCGATGGATGTTACTATGTGTATATGTTATGTTTCTGCCTATGGTTTATACATTCACTCACACACACACACACACACACACACACACATATATATATATATATATATATATATATATATATATATATATATATATATATGTATATATGTGTATATAAAAATCATCTCCTCCTACCCTTATTGACGCAAAGGGTCTCTGTTAGATTTCATTAGTCGTCCTTATCTTGAGTTTTTAATTCAATACATCTCCATTCATCATCACCTACCTCACGCTTCATAGTCCTCAGCCATGTAGGTCTTGGTCTTCCAACTCTTGTAGTGCCTTGTGGACCCCAGTTAAACGTGTGTATATATATATATATATATATATATATATAATATATATATATATATATATACTGTATATATATATGAATATATATATATATATATATATATATATATATATATATTTATATATATCTACTGTATATATCTAAATAAATATATATATACATATATATTTATATATATATATATATATATATATATATGTGTGTGAATATATATATACAGTATATATCTATATATATAAGTAAATATATATATATATATATATTTATATATATATATATATGTGTGTGTGTGTGTGTGTGTGTGTGTGTCTGTGTGTAAATTTGTGTGTCATCAGCTGTGACTGGTCCACTATAGAATAAAGACCCCAGACATGCCACTTTATAAGTTCGTCTTCTCTTCCTTCCCCTGCTTCTATTACAATCTCTAGGGACACATTCTATAATTCTTAATGTCCATCTATTGTCTGACATTCTCATTATATGTCCTGCCCATGTCCATTCCTATTTCTTATATGTTAGAATATCTTCTACTTTAGTTTGCTGTCGTATCAATGTTGCTCTATTTATGTCTCTTATTGTTATTATTATCATCATTCTTTCCATAGCTCTTTTAAGTTATAATCAGCTTATGTTGTAAGGCCTTTAGTAAGGCTCCAAGTTTCTGATGCTCAAGTTAATACTGTTAGGGCCATCTGATTAAATACTTTCCTTTTTAGAAAAAAGGGATATATATATATATATATATATATATATATATATATATATATGTGTGTGTGTGTGTGTGTGTGTGTGTGTGTGTGTGTGTGGATGAAAATCAACACATATCGTGTTCAAATAGAATTAATTTTTTACCTCATACTTGGGATTGGACCCTAGCCCCTTCAAATGAAAGGCCAGGTCGCTCTGCTGGCATATTTGGAAGCAACCTGGCCTTTCATTTGAAGGGGCTAGGGTTCGATCCCAAGTATGAGGTAGAAATCTATTCATATATATATATATATATATATATATATATATATACCTGTATATATATATGTATGTGTATATATATATATATATATATATATATATATATATATATATATATATATATATATATATATATATAATCCCACACATACATACAGACATATATAATGAATAGACATCGGCGTCCAAACTTAAAGACAACTTCTCCTCAGACAGTTCGTCCGGCAGATCGTTTTCAGGATAACAGTAGACATACATTTACTTTTCTCCATTTAC
>NC_090752.1:35061901-35166901 GCF_036898095.1 Palaemon carinicauda
GAAACACAATTCAACAATCTCTTGCCTTTTAATATACCGAAATAGACAATAATACGGCCCATGTCATCACTGATGTAAGTATGTGAAAGAAGAAAATATGAAAATACAAGAAAGGTGTTTTTAAGTATTTGTGTGTCAGGGGTCGAGTAAGTAATGATAAAAAACCACGAATACACAGACAGATTTTTTTTAATGTTATTTATCAAGGTAAATA
The DNA here is from genome assembly GCF_036898095.1 of Palaemon carinicauda. Classification (NCBI taxonomy): domain Eukaryota; kingdom Metazoa; phylum Arthropoda; class Malacostraca; order Decapoda; family Palaemonidae; genus Palaemon; species Palaemon carinicauda. The sequence continues at coordinate 35,062,116 of NC_090752.1, forward strand.
TACCGTAATGAAAAATAATGTCTTTCAATTAACCTGAAATTGCGAAGAAATGCTAACTTATAAAATGGCTATAACCTAACCCCCTAATACAAAATTAAATCCAAAATTAAGCTCCCACCTTCATATGTCTTTGCTGTTTTTGTTGGTTTTCAGAAAACACTTTGTTGCTTTATATTATGACGGAAACGTCAGTGACGTACATTGGTCTGGTGTTACTCGGTCCGAAGACCTGGGGTCTCCTCCCCGAATCCAAAGGACAATATTATAGTAGTACTCGGGTTGTGGTGGCCTATTTGAAACGTCCCTTCTTGACGATCTGCTGGACTGGAGTTCGAGTCACGCTGAAGCTCAATAGTTTCTGTAGTGTCTGCAACCTCACCATCGTTGTGAGCTAAGGATTGGGATTTTAGGGGAGCCTATAGATCTACCTGTTGAGCCATTAGCAGCCATTACCCAGTCCTCCCTGGGCCTAGCTTGGGTGGAGATCAAGGGTACCTTGGTGCTGATCATATGTATATATGGTCAGTCTCTATGGCATTGTTCTCCTAGCTAGAAAACATTGCCACGGTCCCGTACCTCTACCATTTATGAGCGGCCCTTAAACCTAAGTGTTTTGTCACATAATTGCTACTCCTTTACCCAATTAGGATGATAAGTTAGTTGTAACATAGCTCATGAAACAGAAAATAAACTACATCTGAAAATCAGGCGCACTTTGAAAATGTTTATATAGTCTAAACTAAAGGTTTAGTAGAATGATCTTTTGTGTTTGGTAACAAAGAATATATAGTAAGGTAAGGCAATTTTGGACAGAGGCAATTTTGGACAAGTAAGGCAAATATTGGACAGATACAATATCTCTAAAACTATTTATGATTTTCGAAAACTATAATGCTATTAGAAATTGCCCAACCTTCTACTTTATAAATATTAGTATGTCTGGTTTTTAAAAAGTATTAAGTACCCCTACATAAATTGTTGAATGTGGGTGTCCAATAATTGCCTCACCTTCATTTTAGGGTTTCTCAGAAATAATACATGAAATTATTTTTTCTAAAAACAAATTAGTGGATGATGCTAAAGGAAGGTTTAAAATAAAAAATGAATGAAAAAATAGGAAATATCTAGTGTCCAATTTTGCCCCCCTTGAAAAATGGTAAGGCAATTTTGGACACTTAATTTAAAAAAACATCATTTCATAATGTTAAGTTATTAAGTAATAGATTTTGTAAACTATCTATCTATCTATCTATATATATGTATATATATACATATATATATATTTATATATATATATATATATATATATATATATATATATATACATTCTTAATAATTTCAACTAGAAATATAGATAAATGATAGTTCTTTGAAAATATTTTCTATCATTTATTTCAATAGAAAATCATACTGATTTATAAGAAAATAAAAAAGAAAAAGTTTTCTTTTCATAGAAAATGATAATCAAACCTATTACTAATGAGAAAATAGGGACAAGTACAAAACTGGAAATAAAGGTGAACAATTCAATATATACTATAGCCATATACGTGACAATTTCAATGCTTGAATATATGACGGGTCTATTTAATTCAACCGAATGCTAAAAAAACAGCTTCAGTTCTTTTAGATATGATACTAAACATTCTCTTTGAGGCATGGGTTCCATAAATAAAAGACCATTAATTCCATCTGTAATTTTAAAAAGTTATGTATCCGTTTGGTGCTCTGGATACTCCTCTACTTCTAATGCCCGGCAGTTGATCTTACTGGAATTAGTATGGACCGGCAGGGGTCACTTGCCTTTTTAGATAGGCGCTGCGCATCACTAAGAAACTGGCCATTCTTTGATGAATTTAGCCTATGAATCCTCTATGGATTTAATCAGTCTATGAAAAGCGAAAATGAAAGAACTGCCCCCAGTCCCGGCCATAGAGGGTTGCTAAGAAACTCCCGGTTTGTAAATACTAAAGAAAAATTGAAAATTGGTAATTGAAATGTTAGAACCATGAATCAAACTGGGAAGTTACAGCTAGTAGAGAATGAATTTATGAAATATAGTTTGGATATCTTGGCCCTAAGGAACAGATGGAGTTAGAAGAGAAGGGGTAGGAATAATGATGATGACACCAAGAGCAGAAAAGGGATTAACCAAATGGAGAGCTGTAGGTAGCAGATTGTTACTTACAAAAATTATTATTATTATTATTATTATTATTATTATTATTATTATTATTATTATTATTATTATTATTATTATTATTATTATTATTATTATTACTATTATTATTATTATTATTATTAAGAATTATTAGGGCCTATTGAAACCAGAGAAAAAGAGAATTTTTCGCGAGTCCTAAACGGCTTCGGAAGAAAATCTTCATCGATCTCCAAATGGCTTCAGAAGAAATAGCCGTAGACTTAGCATAGAGTTCTAAATGACTCAAGAACGGAATCTTCCCGGAGCAGTAGATCAAACCGCGATTTATTATTATTGTTATTATTATTATTATTATTATTATTATTATTATTATTATTATTATTAATATGAGTTATTAGGGCCTATTGAAACCAGAGAAAAAGAGAATTTTTCGCAAGTTCTAAATGGCTTCGGAAGAAAATCGTGGTTCGCCAAATGGATTCAGAAGAAATTACCATAGACTTAGCATAGAGTTCTGAATGTGTCCAGAACGGAATCTTCACGGAGCTGTAAATCAAATCACGTAATTTATTATTATTATTATTATTATTATTATTATTATTATTATTATTATTATTATTATTATTATTATTAGGGCCTATTGAAACCAGAGACAAAAAGAGAATTTTTCGCTAGTCCTAAACGGCTTCGGGAGAAAATCTTTGTGCATCTCCAAAAGGATTCAGAAGAAATCTCCATAGACTTAGCATGGAATTCTGAATGATTCCAGAAATCTCTGAACGATTTCGAAGAAAATCTTCCTGAATCTCCTCTCCAAATGACTTCAGAAAAAATAGCCGTAGACTTAGCATAGAGTTCTGAATGACTCCAGAACGGAATCTTCCCGGAACAGTTCTGAACGGCTCCGCCCCGGATTCCAAAAGACTTCTGAAGACCTGATCTCTCTCTCTCTCTTTTTTTTTTTTTAAACATACCTTGCAACACCTCACGATCTGTATGTACTGTAGCTATGGAAGTTTACGCAGTGAACAGTGGGAGGAGGATTTCACTTGACTCACAGAGCTCGAGTTCCGGCGGAACAGGTAACTGTGAGAATTTTGTTACAGCTACAGGATGAACTGGAGGCTATTCGGAACACCATCTACAGATAGTCTGGATAGGTTCTGCCGAAGTTGGCGAGCTTTGAAGATCATAATGTAAGCGCCTTGAAGGATGATTTGCTTGCGGCTTAGCGATGATGTGCTATAATTGGATTGCATTGGTGCAAAGCGGTGAGCGACGTGTGTTTCTTCAAAATTCAGCATTGAAGATAGAACATACCAGGACGGCATTGGTAAATGTATTGTGTTGCTCATCGTTGACTTTAGTATGATGGCGTAAAGTGTATGCCGAGAAATCAATGACATCCATGTCTTTACCCATCGCCCTTATAGGTAAAGACATGAAAGCCATCGATTTCTCCGAGGAATCTGACGAACCGAGGACAAACAGCACTGAAATTTCTCTTGAAATCTCGAAGGAGACTGGCGAACTAAGCAAAGAAGATCTTGAAAAACTATAAATGACAGAAGAGAATAGAGAAGGAAAGCCTTTATATGAAAAAGTGTAAAAAATAGCCTTTAATTATAGAGGTAAGTAACCTAAAAACTGAGGTCAAATAGCCTGTACTATTAGTGGTTAGTCGCCTTGGAACAGAGGTCTCAAAGAGCCTCTAGTGATAAAAATAAAGCACCCAAAAATAAAGGTCAAAGAAACTCTAATGCTAGAATATAGCACCTCAAAATAGAGATCAAAGAGCCTCTAATGCTAAAAGTAAGGAGCCTCAAAACAGAGCTCAAGGAGCCTCTAATGTTTAAAGTAAGGAGCCTCAAAATAGAGGTCAAAGAGCCTCTAATGCTAAAAGTAAGAAGCCTCAAAATAGAAGTCAAACAGCCTCTAATGCAAAAAGTAAGGAGCCCCAAAATAGAGGTCAAAGACCCTCTAATGCTAAAAGTTAGGAGCCTCAAAATAGAGGTCAAAGACCCTCTAATGCTAAAAGTAAGGAGCCTCAAAAAAGAGGTCAAAGACCCTTTAATGCTAAAAGTAATGAGCCTCAAAATAGAGGTCAAAGACCCTCTAATGCTAAAAGTAAGGAGCCTTAAAATAGAGGTCAAAGACCCTCTAATGCTAGACGTAAGGAGTCTAAAAATAGAGGTCAAAGAGACTCTAATGCTAAAAGTGAGCAGTTTCAAAATAGAGGGCAAAGAGCCTCTAATGCTATAAGTAAAGAGCCTCAAAATAGAGGTCAAAGACCCTCTAATGTTAAAAGAAAGGAGCCTCAAAATAGAGGTCAAAGAGACTCTAATGCTAAAAGTTAGGAGCCTCAAAATAGAGGTCAAAGACCCTTTAATGCTAAAAGTAAGGAGCCTCAAAATAGAGGTCAAAGAGACTCTAATGCTAAAAGTGAGCAGTCTCAAAATGGAGGTCAAAGAGCCTCTAATGCTAAACGTAAGGAGCCTTAAAATGGAGGTAAGAAACCCTCTAATGCTCAAAGTAAGGAACCTCAAGATAGAGGTCAAAGAGCCTCTAATGCTAAAAGTAAGGAGCCTAAAAATGGAGGTCAAAGACCCTGTAATGCTAAAAGTAAGGAGCCTCAAAATAGAGGTCAAAGAGCCCCTAATGCTAGAGGTAAAGCACTTCAAATTAGAGATCAAAGAACATATAATGCTAAGATTATAGTACCTCAAAATAGAGGTCATAGAGCCCTTAATACTAAAGGTATGGCACCTCAAAATAGAGCTTAAATATCCTCTAATGTTGGAAGCATGGCACCTCAAAATAAAAGGTCAAAGAGCCTCTAATGCTAGAGGTAGGTTACCTCAAAATAGAGGCCAAATAGTCTGGCCTATTCTTTGTATATTCACCCTACGCATTGGTTTCCTGCGCGCCAGCGCTCTTCTGCGCCTTCACCAAAAACTGTGCTTCAGCAGAAACTGAGCACCAGCAGCAACCTGTGCGCCAACGCTCCAGTACTCTCCTTCGCACGCGCGTGCGAGGCAAAATGAATGAAAACTTTTTGACAGGTTAAAATTACCCCGTTCCCCTCCCCGCAAACGCATGACAGCATGCCTGCCGGGCAAAAAGGGAAGAGGCTTCACTGAGGGGTTCAAGATCCCGAAGATTCCATCTTCCAAGGTGAATCAAATGATTCCCCTGAAGAAAGGAAAGATGAATACTGTGAAGAACTGCAGAGTATAATAAGTGAGAACCTAGAGAGATATGAAAATTGTGATTAAAGACTTCAATGCTAAAGTTGGAAGGAATAATCAAGGGATAGAAAATGTGATGGGTGTTGAGGTTCTTGGCGAAGTTGCAAATGAAAATGGGGCACATTTTATAAGTTATTGTTCAACAAACAATCTTGTTACTGGAGGTACTCTTTTCCAGCACAAGGAGATCCATAAATATACAAGGACTTCACCATGTGGCAATTACAAATATCAAATAGATCACATAGCTATTGATAAAGAGAGAAGGAGGACTCTGGGAAATGTAACAAACTATAGATGTGCAGTTATTGGTAGTGATCACCAGCTCCCCATTGCCACACAAATATTAAAACTGAAAGAACCCAACAGAAATGTAAATAAAATACCCAAGTTTGATACAACTAAGCTTCTAGAGGATGAGCACAGAAATCTTTGTAACTGAATGTAGGAATCGATGTACAGTCTTAAGAGACTGTAAGAGACGAAGTTTTTGGACATGCCGTTACAAGGAGAAAACCATGGATATCAAATGATACTTGGGATACTATAAAAAGAAGACAAAGACAGAAATTGATTTCTTGAAGTTTTCGAAGAAGTAATGAAAATTACAAGGCAGAGCATGCCGAGTATTTCAGTATTGATAGTGAGGTCAAAAGAAATATCAGGACTGATTGGAGAGAATATTTAGACAGGAAAGCAGATGAGGCTGACAAAGCTATGAATTCAGGGAGTGGCTTTGTTGTAGGAATTGCTCTTGGAATTATTAATGAAATCTCTACGGGAAAAAAGAAGCATATACCCATCAAAAAGAAAGATGGATCTGTTATAACAAAAGAACATGAAGAAAGGTAACGTTGGATTGAACACTTTAGTGAGGTCATGAATAGGAAATACGAAGGGAATAATTTGGTTGATAAACCTGAAACTGATGAAGACCTTGATGTGCCCATGAATGAATTAGGTGTGTGTGAAGTCGAAGCTATTCTTAAAAAAAATCTCATAAGATAGAAAGCTCCTGGATACGAAGGAATAAAGCTGAGATGATATTGCCTGAAAATGAAGTGACTCCCAGATTACCTACAAGATTATTTTGTAGAATGTGGCGTGAAGAGGCAAAGCCTTATGTATGAGAGCTAGGAGTGCTGGTGAAAATGACAAAAAAAAATCTGTGTTTTTCCTTTTATTTTTCTTCATTTCTTCTTTTTTCCTTAAATCTTCGATTGTATCCCTTTCTTTTGTAGGTAAAAGTATCTCTTTAATGGCTCGTTCATAGTATGAGGTAACAATGATAAGAATAAAACAGATAGGTACAACTTAGGACAAATATTGTTTATGGGATCAGCTTTGCCCCTCCTTGATGTATCTATCATGCTGTTCACTCTAATGTTGCTCCATTTAACACCATATCAAAAAGGCAACATGAACAGGAACAGTAAAAATATATTCTATTTCAATTCCTAAAATTTTCATTTGGATATGTGAATTATTATAGGAACAATGTATATAGTAGAGTTTTTTTTTTTTTTTTTTTTTTTTTTTTTTTTTTTTTTTTTTTTTTTAGCATTTGGGTTGACACCCGTCTCGAGGATGTTACCAGGTTTTGGTCAATCTTTTTGAAGGTTTCACCCCCTGAGTGTCAACAGCTTTAAGAGTGTGGGGTATAAAATAACTTTTTGAAAATCATATCAACCATCGAGCTAGAAAGAAACTTTTTTTCTTTTTTAATGTAACTCTCAGGGTGTCACTCACTTTTAGGGAGTCACCTTAGGCAGACACCCCTTTTACTGCACCCCTTATGTCTTATTTTGAATTTCTATGATTACATATATGCATATTTATACATAAAAGTATATTTGCGTGCTCGAATACAAAGTTTGATTTACATATTCATATAGTAAGGCAAAATTGGACAGTTTTCAAAACCATGGTCAGGCAAAATTGGACAGATAAACTTCTCACTTTTTCTTGGCGAGGCAAGATTGGACAATCTTGGATTACGGACACAAAAATTTATGTAAGTCTATAATTTTTTTCAAGCATATTTATATTGATAGGGACCACAAAATGTCATAGTTTGCCCAACTGAGCGTTGGCGCTTAACGGAGATACAGACGTGTCCAAAATTGCCTCACTGTCCAAAATTGCCTCGCCTCTGAGATATTTTTTTTATTACTGTAATACGAGAATTTCTAATTCTTTGATGATTATGAAACAAGCCATTTTTATAGATGAGACTTCCCTCTCTTGAAAACATGTTTGGTATTTGATCATAAATTATTAATATAGATTTTGTACAAAGGTTACTAAACAGGTGTCCAAAATTGCCTCCCCCTACTATAATACTGCTATAAATAGAACTTCCTCGCCGAGAAAGTTCAGTTACCCCACAACCTAATAATGCAAAATGATTAATGGTGATAGAATAATACATAATGACATCATATACAGTGGTACTTTTAAGAATTTGAACAATACGCTCCTGTTATCTTATTTGTTGAAAAGTTATGTACAAATATATTTCTGCACAGCGTAGCAATCCATATACTGTACAGTAAATATTTATATGTTGGTTCTAATTTTAAGCACTAGTGTAATTTGATATGTATATATATTAAGAACGCAAATTAGAAGAATTGTAAGGGAAATCTTATAAGTAGTCTGGATTTCATACATTTTCGAGGGCTGGCGGTATAATTGGATGGATCTGGGCATGTAAAACTGATGTTCACATGTCTTTAATATAATTTAGTTGATGTTCTTTAGCACCGTTCGGTAAATAAGTTTTCGGTCTTCGCCGGGTCTAGTGGTAAAAGGCATTTAATTTTTCCCATTGGGTATTGCAATAGACAAACTCTAGGCAAATCCTTTTAATCTACTGTTGGAGAGCAAAGATTTATCTTTCTATCTTAAAGAGACTTCTATGTTTATTAGAAAAAAAATGGATAAAGTTAAGTCGTGAAAGTTTACTGTCATATTTAGTTATCTTATATTTTTAGTTCCTGATTGCTCGGGTCTCATCCACAAGACTCCGATTGTGAACACACTACTGGAATTGCAGTAGCAACGGGGTGCAATCTGCAAAAAAAAAAAAAAAAAAAAAAAAAAAATAAATAAATAAATAAATAAAAAAGTTTACCATCATTACTTTCCTTCTACACCCAGCATAGACGACTAACGTTTATTTCTACTTTCCATAGCTTGTCTGTTTCGAACAACTTCTTTTGTTGGGTTTTCCATATCCTTAGTCCTATGTTACCAATTTTACTTTTAAATCTAAAAAGCCTAGATCTCTGATAGATTAGCAATTGATTTGCCAGAAAGACAAAGGGCAAAAGTAATTTTAACAACATTGCGTATTGGTCGTGCGAAATTGAACAATGAAATTGATTGTGGCCAGTGGCAATGCGTATATGATACTATTTTATAACTGTATGGCATTTTTTTTTTATCATACAGTCTTTAGAAGCCAAACATATTTATGTTTTGGTTAGAAAAGTCTATATGACATTTCATCCGATTCTGAGTTTCCTGTTTTTTTAAGATTTTAACGTTTCTATTTATCCAAGAGTTGTATCTCTTAATTTATTACTTTACCTCGCATATTTACTATATGATTTTTATTAGATTTAATATAGTATTTTCCCTCCCGAATGTAATAATAATAGTAATGATATTGATAACAATAATCCTATCTTTCTCCAGCTAAATAAATATTCTGGTGTATTATCTGCCTATTGCACAACTCACATAGCATATCTTTTTCACTCCTGTTTCTATAATTTTTCCACCTAGCATGCTCAACCGTAGGTTCAACCTTGTCTTCCTTACCATGACAGTTTCCTATGCGATTATTATTATTATTATTATTATTATTATTATTATTATTATTATTATTATTATTATTATTATTATTTGATACTGCCATTTCCGTTTACAAATCTCAACTTCGTCATTTCAACTTTCTATTTTTTTTAGAATTCTATTGGTCAATTTATCTTTTATTTAATTTTTATCTTTTTTTTTTTAGTTATTCCATAGCCTCTGTACCATGGCCTTCAACTGTCTTGGATTCGAGTTCTCTTGCTTGAGTGTGCACTCGGGCACGCTGTTCTGTCTTATCTATCTTCCTCTGGTTTTTTTTTTTCATTCTTTTAAAGTTTTTATAGTTTATGTATGATAGATCTAATTTAATGTTGTTACACCTCTTAGAATATTTTATTTTGATTGTTTTTCTCTTTTCTTGTTTTTTTGTTTATTTCCTAGTGTCCTTTCCTTACTGGGCTATTTTCCCTGTTGGAGCCCTTGGGCTTATGACATCCATCTTTTCCAACTAGGGTTATAACTTAGCTTGTAATAATACTAATAATAATAATAGCAACAACAACAACAACAACAACAACAATAATAATAATAATAATAATAATAATAATAATAATAATAATAATAATAATAATAATATAATTTTACTTATCTCCCCAGTTTTAATATCATACATTTTTGCTTTTTCTAAAAGACTTTTTCTTCCATACCCCTTATATTGTTCCCTTATTTGATCTTCAACTATCTATCTAGCCAATCGTTTATTATCTGATGTTACATGTGTCTTTTTATACTCAATTCTATTCTCTGATCATCTGCCTATCTCGGTTAATAATCCCTATTATGATACAGTTGCAAAGTGTTCAAACACCCCTTTAATAGTATTGCAATGAAGTCCCTGTAATTCTCATTATTTTAAAACACCCACGTTTCTAGATTTGCAAACTAAGATGATACTACTACTGTTTCATATATCTTCATTACTCCAACTTTGTTAACGTCTCCATACATCATAGTTTATTACACCGTATACTTATTCTAGTTTTATTCCTTTTTGCCAATGTCAAGTCTACGGTCTGCTTTTTTTTTTTTTTTAAGTAGGGTGCCATTCCCCTAAGTATTAATATTCTTTTACGCTTTCAATAATTCCATTTTAACCAACTAATTTAATTTGGCTAACTTCTTTTTTCTTTTCGATATCTTATCACTTATATAAGGGATAACTTATACAACTGACTTCTGAGGATTGGTGATAAAAGTAAGTATCTTGTTCTTCCAAAACTGCGAAAGTTACTTAGATCTTTCTCTAGGCCTACTTTGTTTACCATTAGCCTACGGGATAACATTATGTCATCCTCATACATCAGAAACATTCTAATATTTCTGATAAAGATTTTTTTTTTTATTCATATTATATCAACTTCGTCTATTACAGTAGAGCATAGTTTTTGGACAAATATGTAGGCCTACTCTGTCCTACCTAACATTAACTTTCGTTAGATTTAGGAAGGGTTGGTTAAATATTCATATGACCTTGGCTATTCATGCTGCCGTCTTATACTAGTTAATGCTCGTTATGTCCTTCGGTAAATAATTTATTGTATTTAACTGGATATGCGTGATGGGAATTTTGGTTTTCCCTATTGGTTATTTCAAGACTAGAGAGCTTTAACAAATAGGCTACCATGCAATATCAAAAAATCCTCTTCCATATATAGAAATAAATTCATATATAATTAAAGGACTTTTATGTTTATGGCGAGTATTATGATTGTATCCCTCAAAGAAAAAAAAATGAGTCGACCAAATCTTAGTCATACTGATTTATTTCCACGGTTCCTAGTTCCAAATCATTCGTTCCACAACCCTGGAGATACGCAGGCACTCAATTGTCGTTTCGGTGTAAAGGGGTATAGTATGTAATAAGCCTGTCATCATTAGTTACCCCCTACAGAGGTACCGTTGCTTCTTTTGTATTTATCTCTAAATTCTAATATCTGCGTTACAAATCGAACAACTTTTGTTATCACTGGTTCCAGGTTCTCCGTTGACCTCTACACAATGTGATGATTGTGGGCATACTACTAGAAGAAGCGCAGTAGATGCAAAGCACTGCAATCTACAGAAAATTCATCGTCATTAGTTACCTCCTACGCAGACAGCACAGCTTGCTTACTTTTACTTGTAACTTCCAATGCCTATCTAATATATCAGGCATAATCTTTAGTTGGTGTTTCTAAATTCTATGCCATTACGTTTAAATTTTCTTAACTCATTACAGTTAAACATATTTTCAGTTGTGTTATCTGCCTTACTACACAAAACCTATCCTTTTCTTTCCTGTTTCTATAGTTTTCTTTTAATTCTATCATATTCAACCTTGTTTACATAACCATTAGCCTACTGTTTCTTTAGTGTTAAGTTTTGTTATGTAATCTCTTCTGCCATTACCATTTACAAACATCGGTTCGGTCATTTCAAATTTCCTTTCTTCCAATTTCCTTTAAATTTTATTTGCCCCCTTACTTTTAATTCCTTTCTCGATTTCTTTCATTTTATGCTTTCTTACTTCTTCAATTTCGATAGCATATTATTTTGTCTATTCCTCTAATACATTTTCCCCAGCATTCCCCCATGTTGTTCCCTTATTTGGTGTTCCACTATCTCCTTAATTAATCGATTATCATCGGATATTATGAAAACAGTATCACCTTTTTTATTTATATTTTGTTCTATTTTCAACTGGCCATATTCCTGTATCTGCTATTAACCTCCAATAAAGCGTGGTTGTAACCTGTTCAAACATTCCTTTCATGTTTTTTTTTATATATACCCTCTAGTTCTTTCATTTCTTTTTCTTTTATCCCACCACATGTCTCAATATTTGCAAATATTGTAGGTACCACTACTTTCTCATAGATCTTTATTCTCACAAGCAATGTCAAATCTCCTACCCTGTTACTGTGTCCATACTCCTTAACTTCTTGCACCATGTATTATATTTTTGCTTCCCTTTTACTTATGCCAAGACTATGGTTTTCCTTTTCCGAGTACCATTCACCTAAGTATTTATATTCTTTAACTGTATCTATCCCTCCATTTCTAACCACTCCATTCACCTTTTCAACATCTCCTGTTTTGTCTTTTTACTAACACCACTGACTTCTGTAGATTGGTGCTAAAAGTAAATTTCTTTAGTTCTTCCAAAGTGCGGCAGTTTCTTATACCTCTTTTTACTTTGTATTTACTGTTGCTCGGAAATATTATATCATCTGCATAAATCAGGACTAACACTCTAATGTTTTTAATCAGGGTTATCGTCTTCTCACTTATAGTATTAAGTGTTGTCCGTGACAATTGAACATAATTTTGATTAAACAATGTTCCCTGTCTTACATTACCTTCTATGTCTATTTCTTCTGTATATCCAAAGAAACTCTCAATAATTGCTCTAGCTTTCTATTCAAGTTTATATATCATCTTAGCATCATCTTTACCTACCATCTTACTCTATTCTTTAAAACGGTCTTTCAAGCAAAGTTTATCAAAACACTTTACTGCATTCCCAAATCATATGAATGTTGAGGTTCTTAAGTAATTATTATAATCTATAACAGCATTAAGTGTGATAAGGTGAGCTGTCGTTGATCTACCCTCTATCCCACCACAATGGAATCTGCTGATCTTGTCATTAATTTCATCCTTAATTTTCATTAACCTTAGTTTCTCCAACATTTTACTAACCGCATTCGTAATAATCGTTCTCCTCTGTTGTCTATATCTAATCTGCTACCACTAGACTTTCCCACAGACAAAATTTCTAGTTCATCCCATTCATCAGGATTTTTTATTCTCTCTTCAATTCAATTTATAATTTCTCTCATGCTATTCTTGTTGTCTTGACCAACGTTTTTCAATATTTTATTACTTATTTCTTATGTCTCCTATATTCTCATTTATTTTTCAGTTATAGTATTAGAGCACCTACCTCATGTTGCGTTTTCTTCATTACAGTGCCTTTTTCTATTTTACTTTGTCAATTCATTAATTTTGTCAGCATTTTTTCTCCACTTATGTAGGCTACTATTTCCCAATTCAAACTATTTCCAGATTCCAGGTTCCTTGTTACTCTCTCAACAACACGAGGATTGTGGACACACTACTAGAAGCGTAAAATGCAAAGTACTTCAATCTGCAGAAAATTCATTGTCATTAGTTACTTCCTACACATACAACACATCTTGCATACTTTTACTACTAACTTCCAGGCCCTATATAATGAATTGGGCAACATCTTTAGTTGGTGTTTCTAAATTACCTAACTCTATGCCATTGCTTCTAAATTTACTTAATTCCTTGCAGCTAAACTTATGTTCAGTTGTATCATCTGCCCCACAACACAATAAACAAACACTATTCTTTTCATTCCAGTTTCTATAGTTTTCTTTCAATTCTATCATATTAAACATTGCTTTCATAACTATTTCTGATTCCTTAGTGTTAAGTTCTCGTATGCAATCTTTGGAGAAATTGTGTTTTTATTTAATTGTTGAGTGGTAACTTGTTGTTCCGGGAAAGTCTCCCCACATCGGTTTAGCAAAGATCAGCAGGGAAGGTAAAGGTGCGCTATCACCCAAGGCACCAACACTCTGCTAATAACTTTGATGACGTAGTTCACGAACCTTCACTATTAAAAAAAAAAAAAAAAAAAAAAAAAATGTTATTTTTATTAATAAAATAAATTTTTGAATATACTTACCCGGTGATCATATAAGCTGCAGCTCTGCTGCCCGACAGAAAAACCTACGGTCAAAATACGCCAGCGATCGCTATGCAGGAGGGGGTGTACATCAACAGCGCCATCTGTCGAGCAGGTACTTAGTACTCCAAGTAAACAAAGAACCAATTTTCTCCTCGGTCCACTGGGTCTCTATTGGGGAGGAAGGGAGGGTCCTTTAATATATGATCACCGGGTAAGTATATTCAAAAATTTATTTTATTAATAAAAATAACATTTTTCAATATTAAACTTAGCCGGTGATCATATAAGCTGATTCACACCCAGGGGGGTGGGTAGAGACCAGCATTACATGTTTACATTATTATGAGCTAAGTATTTTGTATTTCATTTTAGCAGTTATTCAAAATAACAAACATAAAATAAATAAGTACCTGGTAAGGAAGTCGACTTGAACAATTACTCTGCCTTTTTAAGTACGTCTTCCTTACTGAGCCTCGCGATCCTCTTAGGATGCTGAGCGACTCCTAGGAGCTGAAGTATCAAGGGTTGCAACCCATACTAAAGGACCTCATCAAAACCTCTAATCTAGGCGCTTCTCAAGAAAAGAATTTGACCACCCGCCAAATCAACCAGGATGCGAAAGGCTTCTTAGCCTTCCGGACAACCCAAAAAACAACAATAAAAACATTTCAAGAGAAAGATTAAAAAGGTTATGGAATTAGGGGAATGTAGTGGTTGAGCCCTCACCCACTACTGCACTCGCTGCTACGAATGGTCCCAGGGTGTAGCAGTTCTCGTAAAGAGACTGGACATCTTTAAGATAAAAAGACGCGAACACTGACTTGCTTCTCCAATAGGTTGCGTCCATTATACTCTGCAGAGATCTGTTTTGTTTAAAGGCCACTGAAGTTGCGACAGCTCTAACTTCATGTGTCCTTACCTTCAGCAAAGCATGGTCTTCCTCATTCAGATGGGAATGAGCTTCTCGTATCAACAGTCTGATATAATAGGAAACTGCATTCTTTGACATAGGTAAAGAAGGTTTCTTAATAGCACACCATAAAGCTTCTGACTGTCCTCGTAAAGGTTTAGTTCGTCTTAAATAGAACTTAAGAGCTCTAACAGGGCATAAGACTCTTTCTATTTCATTTCCAACCAAATTAGAAAGGCTTGGAATATCGAACGATTTCGGTCAAGGACGAGAAGGTAGTTCATTTTTGGCTAGAAAACCAAGCTGTAAAGAACATGTAGCCGTTTCAGATGAAAATCCGATGTTCCTGCTGAAGGCGTGTATCTCACTGACTCTTTTAGCTGTTGCTAAGCAGACGAGGAAAAGAGTCTTTAAAGTGAGATCTTTAAAGGAGGCTGATTGTAGTGGCTCGAACCTTTCTGACATAAGGAATCTTAGTACCACGTCTAAATTCCAACCTGGTGTGGCCAAACGACGCTCCTTCGAGGTCTCAAAAGACTTAAGGAGGTCCTGTAGATCTTTGTTGTTGGAAAGATCTAAGCCTCTGTGACGGAAGACTGCTGCCAACATGCTTCTGTAACCTTTGATCGTGGGAGCTGAAAGCGATCTTTCCTTCCTCAGGTATAATAGGAAGTCAGCTATTTGGGTTACAGAGGTACTGGTTGAGGATACTGATACCGACTTGCACCAGCTTCGGAAGACTTCCCACTTCAACTGGTAGACTCTAAGAGTGGATGTCCTCCTTGCTCTAGCAATCGCCCTGGCTGCCTCCTTCGAAAAGCCTCTAGCTCTCGAGAGTCTTTCGATAGTCTGAAGGCAGTCAGACGAAGAGCGTGGAGGCTTGGGTGTACCTTCTTTACGTGTGGCTGACGTAGAAGGTCCACTCTTAGAGGAAGAGTTCTGGGAACGTCCACCAGCCATTGAAGTACCTCGGTGAACCATTCTCTTGCGGGCCAGAGGGGAGCAACCAACGTCAACCTTGTCCCTTCGTGAGAGGCGAACTTCTGCAGTACCTTGTTGACAATCTTGAACGGGGGGAATGCATAAAGATCTAGATGGGACCAATCCAGTAGAAAAGCATCTATATGAACTGCTGCTGGGTCCGGGATTGGCGAGCAATAATTTGGGAGCCTCTTGGTCATCGAGGTTGCAAAGAGATCTATGGTAGGTTGGCCCCATGTGGCCCATAGTCTCTTGCATACATTCTTGTGTAGGGTCCATTCTGTTGGGATGATTTGACCCTTCCGACTGAGGCGGTCCGCCATGACATTCATGTTGCCTTGAATGAACCTCGTTACTAGAGACAGGTTTAGATCTCTTGACCAGGTGAGGAGGTCCCTTGCGATCTCGTATAACGTCATAGAATGGGTCCCTCCTTGCTTGGAGATGTACGCCAAGGCCGTGGTGTTGTCTGAGTTCACCTCCACCACCTTGCCTAGAAGGAGGGACTTGAAGCTTTTCAAGGCCAGATGAACTGCCAGTAGCTCCTTGCAGTTGATATGTAACGTTCTTTGATCCGAGTTCCAAGTGCCCGAGCATTCCCGACCGTCTAATGTCGCACCCCAGCCCGTGTCCGATGCGTCCGAGAAGAGAACGTGGTTGGGGGTCTGAACAGCCAGGGGCAGACCCTCTCTGAGGTAGATGTTGTCCTTCCACCAAGTCAGTGATGACTTCATCTTCTCGGAAATGGGGATCGAAACCGCTTCTAGCGTCTTGTCCTTTCTCCAGTGAACAGCTAGGTGAAATTGAAGGGGACGGAGGTGCAGTCTCCCTAACGCAATGAACTGGTCCAGTGATGAAAGCGTCCCTATCAGACTCATCCACTGCCTGACTGAACATCGGTCCTTCTTTAGCATGTTCTGGATGCATCCTTGGGCTGAACTTATTCTGGGGGCCGACGGAAAAGCCCGAAAAGCTTGACTGTGAATCTCCATCCCTAAGTACACTATAGTTTGGGATGGGACCAGTTGGGACTTTTCCATATTGACCAGGAGACCCAGTTCCTTGGTCAGATCTAGAGTCCACTTTAGATTCTCCAGACAGCGACGACTGGACGAAGCTCTTAGAAGCCAGTCGTCCAAATAGAGGGAGGCTCTGATGTCTGCTAAATGCAGGAATCTGGCAATATTCCTCATCAGTTTCGTAAAGACAAGAGGCGCCGTGCTTAGGCCAAAGCACAGGGCTTGAAATTGGTAGACAACCTTCCCGTAAACGAACCTTAGAAAAGGTTGGGAATCTGGGTGGATGGGGACGTGAAAGTAAGCGTCCTTGAGGTCTAAAGAGACCATCCAGTCTTCCTTCCTGACCGCTGCTAGGACAGACTTTGTCGTCTCCATGGCGAACGTCTGCTTTGTGACAAAGACATTCAGAGCACTGACGTCTAGCACCGGTCTCCACCCTCCTGTCTTCTTTACCACTAAGAAGAGACGGTTGTAGAAGCCCGGGGATTGATGGTCCCGGACTTTGACTACCGCTCCCTTTTCTAGTAAGAGAGACACCTCTTGCTTCAAAGCTAGTCTCTTGTCCTCCTCTCTGTACCTGGGAGAGAGGTCGATGGGAGTCGTTGCTAGAGGGGGCTTGCGCAAGAACGGGATCTTGTACCCTTCTCTGAGCAACTTCACAGACTGTGCATCTGCGCCCCTGTTCTCCCAGGACTGCCAGTAGTTCTTGAGTCTGGCTCCCACTGCTGTCTGAAGAAGGTGGCAGTCAGACTCTGCCTCTAAAGGACTTGGTACCTTTCTTCTTACTCCCGCGTTTACCTTCGGCACGAGCACCTCCTCTGCTGGAGGCTCTGCCACGAAAGGGCGGAATAAATCTTGACGCTGGAGTATCCATCCTGGGTCTAGACACGGTAGGCAAAGGGGTGGCTTTGCGGGCAGATGACGCAACAAGGTCATGCGTGTCTTTTTGAATCAAGGAGGCAGCAATTTCCTTGATCAACTCCTCTGGGAAAAGGCACTTT
Organism: Palaemon carinicauda; assembly: GCF_036898095.1. Lineage (NCBI taxonomy): Eukaryota > Metazoa > Arthropoda > Malacostraca > Decapoda > Palaemonidae > Palaemon > Palaemon carinicauda. The sequence continues at coordinate 35,080,017 of NC_090752.1, forward strand.
GAGAGAGGGGCAAACATAAGTTCCGATCTCTGACATTGAGTTACTCCAGCTGACAAGAAGGAGCAAAGGTTTTCCCGTTTCTTGAGGACCCCGGAAACGAACGAAGCCGCAAGCTCACTGGAACCGTCCCGTATGGCCTTGTCCATGCAGGACATAATGAGCATGGAAGTTTCCTTGTCAGAAGGGGAGGTCTTCCTGCTCAACGCTCCCAAACACCAATCCAAAAAATTAAAAACCTCGAAGGCTCTGAACACTCCTTTCATCAGATGGTCTAAGTCTGAAGGAGTCCAACAAATCTTGGAGCGTCTCATGGCTAGCCTGCGGGGAGAGTCTACTAGACTTGAGAAGTCGCCCTGGGCAGAGGCAGGAACTCCCAAGCCGAGAACTTCTCCCGTGGCATACCAGACGCTCGATCTGGAAGCGAGTTTCGCAGGGGGAAACAAGAATGCTGTCTTCCCAAGGTGCTTTTTGGACTGCATCCAATCTCACAACACTCTTAAAGCTCTCTTGGACGAGCGGGCGAGGACGAGCTTCGTAAAGGCAGGCGCGGATGACTGCGTGCCTAAAGCGAACTCAGATGGAGGAGAGCGTGGGGCTGCAGAAACAAACTGATCAGGATACATCTCCTTGAACAGTGCAAGAACTTTCCTAAAGTCCAAGGAGGGAGGCGTGGTCTTGGGTTCGTCGATGTCCGTGTGCGGGTCGTCAAGGTGTGCAGCGTCGTCATCATCAGAGAGTCCATCGTCTGAATACTGAGGAGGAAGCGGCAAAGGAGTAGGCATTGGCTGGTCAGCTGAGTCCGGCAGCACGGGTGCATGCGTGACTGCACTGGACGCAACGTCATGGAACTGTAGGCCAGTCTGTGAGCTGGCAACAACCATAGTAGCGCGGGGGCGCAAAGCGTCTACTCCTGACTGTCTAGTCTGCTGTGGGCGAGTAGTGGTAACCACAGTGGGTTGCGGAGGTTGACGCACCGCGTCAAAACAAAACAACTTAGGTTGTTGTTGTAACTCGCGAACGTCAACGGAGGGTTCCGTGCGTCGCTGAACGTCAACATGCGGCTGGCAGGGTACACTGCGCATGGGTGGCTGGACTCTCACAGCTGGAGTGCGGGAGAAGGTAGCCTCAGCGTCTACTGGACGCACAACCGTGGTTGGTTGTAGGCTAACGGGTGCAGCGTCAACCTTCTCCGCACGAAAGTCCTGCATTAAAGATGTTAACTGCGTCTGCATGGTCTGCAGCAAAGACCACTTAGGGTCTACAGTAGCAGGTGCGGCAACAGACGGTGTTACTGCCTGTTGCGGTACCGCTTTGCCTCTCTTAGGAGGTGTGCAGTCATCGGAAGACTGCAGCGAGTCCGAACTGACCCAGTGGCTACAACTGGGCCGTTGGACTTGCGCGGAAGGGACCGACTTGCGTTTAAGTGGTCGTGAGACCTTGGTCCATTGTTTCTTCCGAGAAACATCTTCCGCAGACGAGGAATAAATGGGCTCTCTCGTCTTCTTGTGGGTGGGGCGATCTTGGCAAGATACGTCCGAAACCACGGAGGGAACGTCTGTCCGCTGATTAAAGCCTGTCGAACCCTTTGGTCGTACGACATTGCTTCTCCCCTGGGCTTGGGAGCTTGCAAGAGGTCCCGGACTGGGAGGACGACAGGCACGAACAGACGCACCCTCAAGCGCAACACTAACACTTTCCACAACACTACCACTCACTTTGTCACTACCCACTGCACTCTTACCCTTCAACTCCTTGACGTCTGCCATGAGTTGGTTACGGTCACTTGCCAATGACTCGACTCTCTCACCCAGAGCCTGGATGGCACGCATCATATCTGCCATCGAAGGTTGTTGAGTGCTAGAAGGGGGATCAGGAGCAACCACTACAGGGGAAGGAATAGGTTGTGGGGCATGGGGAGAGGAAAAATCAACGGAGCGAGATGAACTTCTCCTGACTCTATCTCTCTCTAGCCTACGTGAATATTTCAGGAATTCGAGAAAATCGAATTCCGAAAGCCCAACGCATTCCTCACATCGATCTTCCAATTGACAGGTTTTACCCCGACAATTGGAACAAACGGTGTGCGGATCGATAGAAGCCTTCGGAAGACGCCTTGAACAGTCCCTAGCACTACACTTTCTGTATTTAGGGACTTGAGAAGGGTCAGCCATCTTGAATTAGTCAAAGGGGAATTCAAAATCTATCCAAGTCGTCAACAAATAATCCAAAATTACATAAAAGAATGCAAGGAAGTATTGAAGATAACCTCTGCAAAGCGAAAGCTAATAACTAGAAATGTGTACTTCACCAAAATCTGTGAAAACCAATCCAGTAAGCAACAGCGAATTTAGTAGGTCTTGCCGGTGGCACGACAGAGAGAAAATTGGTTCTTTGTTTACTTGGAGTACTAAGTACCTGCTCGACAGATGGCGCTGTTGATGTACACCCCCTCCTGCATAGCGATCGCTGGCGTATTTTGACCGTAGGTTTTTCTGTCGGGCAGCAGAGCTGCAGCTTATATGATCACTGGCTAAGTTTAATATTGAAAAAAAAACTGTACTCTGGCCAGAGGCCGGAAAACTCCACACGTGAAATAAAAGTAATTTGATGGTCTGCTCTAGCTTTGTCAGGTCTAAGGTCAGCTACACTCTTAGACTGTTTCGGCTCCGTCCCAGGGATCCCAGTGAGATGCTGGACAGGAATCTTACGTTAAGTAATTACTGAGACAATCGCAATAAATGGGAACAGGGATGTTTTGTAAAGTAAAAGTTAAAGATATGGATCTTTACCTTCGAAGCATAGAGATTAAATAATAAGTGACTCGCTAACACACTATTACTCTTAAGTTACTAAGACTTACGTACTCCAAAAATATCGGGTATAGGCCTACTGTCTCGAGATTAGGACGGTCGGACCTCTTCGTTCAGAAGCAGTAGTGAGTCGGAGTGACCGACTGACCTACCTGGTTAGTGAATATGTGCACCTCTGGCTCAACCCCCTCCCCCCCCAAAAAAAAAAAAAAAAAAAAAAAAACTCGACTCACACAGGGACCTGCCGGATGAAGATAGGGAAGGGCACGAGCCTGGGAGTCCCTATCTATTACAAGCGAGGATTTCAGGGGTGGACCAGTCAAGGGTGCATTGTGCAAACTGGGCAACTATTAGGTCAACAGCCATTTGAGGACAAGGGCTATCTTCCAAGGAGTGCAAGTACCAACACGTGGCCACTTAGTTTCCCCCCATTTTTAGCTTAGACTAATTTTACTTAATTTAGGCTTAACTGGCTGTTACATATTTTGGGTTGTGTCCGGTGGGATTGTGTGTACAGATTTTTATATATCTTTCCTTTCGAGACTAACACAGTCTCTGGGTTACATGGGCTGCGTGTCCGACCCCATTTCAATCTTTAACCATTGTAAAAGACCACGAGTCTAATCAACCATATATTTTTTTTTTATTATTTTTATGAAATTTTGTGTTTGTTTAGATGTCCGTTTCTTTAATATGAATTTGTGTAATAGAGCAAGATTAGGTTAATTAAACCTCGTTGTATTTTTACGCCCTCGTTTATTTGATTGCCATTATGAATATTTAATCTTGGGACAGTAGGCCTATACCCTATATTTTGAAAGGAGTAACTTGAAATAAGTGTGTTAGCTTCAACATAGCGAGTGACTTAGTATTGAATCTATCTGCTTCGAAGTTAAAGATCCATAACTTTAACTTTTACTTTACAATACATCTCTGCTCCCATCAATAACCATTGTCTCAGTAAATGTTTAACGTAAGATTCCTGTCCAGCATCTCACTGGTGTCCCTGGGACGAAGCCGAAACAGAGCCTAGAGTGTAAATGACCTTAGACCTGACAAAGCTAGAGTAGGCCATCAAATTACCTTTATTTTACGTGTGGAGTTTTCCGGCCTCTGGACAGAGTACAATTTCCCTTTTTTTGGCATTTAGTCATGGTTAGTGAACTACGTCATCAAAGTTATTAACAGGGTGTTTGTGCCTTCGACGATAGTGCTCCTTTTCCTCCCTTGGTGATCTTTTGGGAACTGACATATAGGGAGACTTTCCTGGAACAACGGCGTCAATGACCTCAGATGTCAGGATGCCTGAAAACTTTAAATCAATCAATCAATCCTGGAACAACAAGTTCCCACTCAACAGTTAAACAAACAAAAAAAAAATTATCCACAGTAGCTTAACAAGTAATAATGATAATAATAATAATAATAATAATAATAATAATAATAATAATAATAATAATAATAATAATATGTGCTTCGGAGCTTTCCAAAGTTTTAATCTAAGAAGAAGATCAGAAAGTAAACAAAACTAATTTTTATTCTACTTTGGAACACAGGTATGTGGTAACGTATTTCGTCAATTTTATTATTTAGAGCAATGACAAAGACATTGGGCATGAATATGTTAAAAATAGGGACACCAAGGTGGGAATATAAACTCTGTATTCTGTGATGTAGAAGAGAATGTTAACCACTTCATGTTACATTGTCCACAATACGAAGGAAAGTAGGTAAATTTGTTACTTTAATTTCTAACCAAATACATGAACCATATATTTTTCCTACTTTCTTTCTTTAATTTTATGCATTTCTGACCATGATTATTGGGGGCAAACCACCCCTTCATGAGTTTTTGGACCCCCTTATATGAAGACACTTATGGGGGACACCAGTGGGAAACCGGGGTTATTTGGGTGGGGAAATGTCTTAAATGAGTGATTTGCATTAACAATAATGGCCAGAATTGCAAAGTAAGCATAAGATAACCAGTTGGGAAAATATATGGTTCATGTAAGTGGCTGAAAACAGGCCAAAACCAAAACGGTAAAATTATAGAATGAGGCAATAAACGGTTTGGGAGCCTTTGTATATCAGCGGCCAGTTCCTCCCTTGTGGATTAAACATGGACATCAACTAACCTAAACTTTCCCCCTAACCTAACCTACAAGCCGTGTCCTTACCTACTTACCTGAAGAGGGGGCTAACGCCCCATTGCGACCCCCCTTACACTGCCGTATTCTAAGTTAGCAGTAATCAAACATACAGGGGGCCACTATCATACATACACCTCAACAGTTTGTAGTAAATAAGACAGTAAAATTATAGAAAAACACAGAACTACATTTCTAAGAGAAAAAGAAACTTTTCCTGCAGTAATTAATGTGCTTTCAACAAACTTGACCTTTATTTCCACCTCATATAAGATGTTCTCCCATTATCTCCCCTCCCCTTCTTGATGGACACAGGTGGAAACCTGGGACTTTGGGTGAGTGAAGAGGGAAAAACGTGATTATTTAACTTTCGAGAATTGTAAAAGGTCACAGAACTTAACAAACCCACTTAACCAAACCTGGTAGCTCTCAGGTCACAGACCTAGCCTGGGGCAAGACCCCTCCAGCCCCTTTCCAGGGCACAAACCTTCCCAGATCACAGACCTATCCCTCCCTCCTTCCCAGGTGACAACCCTACCCAGGTCACAGACCTAGCATGGGGCAAGCCCCCAAACCCCTCTACCCTGATCAAAAACTTTAAAAAGTAAATCACAAACAATTTCTTACCCTATTATTGACACCTACGTGTCTTTTGTTGTCTTCACAATCTTTATAGATGAGTTATAGTAGAAAATGCTGTTCTTCCCTAAAAGCTAACTCAGAATTGCACTTGGGACACTTTAAACATTTCAATGTTTAAAGTGTCCCAAGTATGTTCACTACACTAGGAATACCGTAACACTCACCGTGACACTTGGCTATAGCATCCATATAGCCATAATGGCAGCCATTACATTTTGTTACGTTGCGCTGCGTAACGCACAATCAACACAAAATTCAACTGCAGAGGAACTGAGCAGTCGTCCTAAGAAAACGGGGTGTGTCGCAGAACTGCCTATGTCACACTCAAACATACAAACATTCCCAAATATGGTAAACTTAGACATATGGTAGGGGAAGAAAGGAGGAGGAGCTAGTACAAACAAACACAAGTAATTTCATTGCTAGAAAGAAAGTGGAAGGATGGCTAGCGTGCTTGTAGTATAAAGTCGTTATTGTGCAACAAGCCATGCACAAACTGGAGCAGTTATGTTTGGTTTGTAAAATATAAACAAAAGAGTGAAATATATATTTCAGGGGAAGAGGATCCCTATATTTTGTGTGATTTTTCTTGGATTTATTATGCGTTTCAGAGAAGAAAAGGTTAGTTTTACCATTATTTACCGATTCAGCAGTAAATTTTTCCCACCCAAAACCCTCGGTTCCCACTGGGTGGCCTCCATTACCTTATGCTATATTAGGGTATATCTTATCAACTATGTAATTGCGATGGAAATAAAGGTCATTTTCAAAGGAAACGGTTATTTTTCTATATAAAACCGCATCCCTTTATTAGTAAAGCTTTTTCTGTGTTATACTATAAAAATACCTTATTGAGTTATGGGTTCAATTATAGAATGGTGCAATATTAGTTAGGACATTGAAAATCATATAATTAAGTTGCAAATACACTATTTTGAATACCATATACTGTACTACTGGCGAAAACCTCTATTAATGAAGTTACAGATTATAATAAGAAAATACCTAATTTGCTCCTTTTGTCTTAGCCACCCTGTAGTTCAGAAAAAACACTGATAAGTGGTCACCGTGGTGCTTGAATGCTTCTGCCATGGCACTACACAAGACTAGAGAACAATGGTTTGATTTTGAAGCGCTCTCCTAGAATAGCTGCTTACCATAGCTAAAGAGTCTTCTACCCTTATTATTATTTTTAATGTCATTACAGTATTATTATTATTATTATTATTATTATTATTATTATTATTATTATTATTATTATTATTACTAGCTAATCTAGTAATCCAGATATGGATGATTCTATCTTCGATTGCCCTCTTACCATTATGGCTAAGGTACAAAAGGATGATGGAAAGGCCTCTTTTCTCTTTGTTGATGATTTCAATGCTCATCATAAGGAGTGGCTAAATTCTGTTTGTTCCATAACTGGAATACAAACCTATGCTATTTATAGGGGTATTGCTTTCGGCGAAGCTGAAAGGATGAGCCATTAAAGTTAAGCGAGAGTAAGCCACCCGTCCCGCTAGTTAAGGGGAGGGGTGGTTAGGGTTACCCCTCTTCACTCACACACCTGTGTTTGTGCTTCACTTTGCTTTTGGCTCAGATGGTGAACGGTTGTTGTCGCTCTTCATCCTCACATTTTTTGGACTGCCATTAATTCTGTGTATGCTTTTCCTTTTCAGTGTTTGTGTGTGTGTTGACTTCTGCCTGCGACCATGTGTACCTGCCCTGGTCCTGAGAGCCGCTCCTGCGGTACCTTTATGTCCGCCGAGGATATGGATCCTCACAGCCTTTGTCCGGTCTGCAGAGGTCAACAGTGTGATAAGTTGAATAAATGTAATGAGTGTTGGGAGTGGTCTGCCTCCCAGTGGGAAAGGTTTGGGCGATGGCGTAAGAAGAAGTCTAAACGGGACTCTTCTCCTTCGAAGGTTACTTCGAAACAGAAGACACACTCAAAGCTTCTTCTTCCACTTCCCTACTTTCCTCTGAAGCTCCTGTTCATTCTCTCTCTTCCGGGGAACCATCGAGCAGTAGCGCAGGCCGCTTAACTCGTGGACAACCTCGGTTCTTGAGAGACGGTGTTGCTTCCCCTAGCGAAGCGACCCCGCCTCTCCCCCCGGAGGCGTCCATGTCACTTTCTCCTTTGTTTCAAGTTTGGCCATCTTTGGGGTTACCAGGTCTGCCCTTCAAGGAGGCCCTACTGCAGCTGCTGCACTGGGGTAATGGTTTGCATTGTTTGTCAACTTTGAAGGTGGATCCTCTGTCTCTCGTCGATGTAGTAGTGTTGGAAGACTTGTCTTCTGTCCTGCCTGCTGAAGTTCCTGCCTCTTCTGCGTCTTCCACTGTTGCTGAAGACTGCGCTTCCCCCTTGCCTACCATCCTTCGGGGGGGGGGGGGGGGGAGCTAATTCCTAGGTATGTCTCCTGCGAGTGTTACTCCCTCCCAAGGGAGTTCACTCATAGAGACTCCTCATTGGAGGAATGCTGCTGCTGCTGATGGTCAGCTTGCTGATCCACTGGCCCCCGTGGGGCGTCATTGTGGTCGTGGACCCCATCATGCTCGCCCTCCTCTTCGCCTTAGAGCTGCTCCTTCTTCGGTGAATAGGCGCCTTTTTGGATCGTCAGCCTCATCCATGCAGCCCTTCTCGTAGAAGGATCCTTCTCATCTAACATCTCCTGGCTCACGACTTTATCTACTTCTACGCATGTTGACATGGTAGTAATTGAAGACTATATCTCAGTGTTTGGGTTTAAAGGTCCTCTCTTGAAAAAATTCAGTGATTCCATCGATAGAGGCTTTGTTCCCATTCATCTTACAATTGCCACCGACAAAAAATTTCCTTGAGGAAGACATTTGCAGTAGTATAAATTTTACAGTTAGGCAGATATGCGAGAAATATTTAGCAAAAGGTAAGGAGGTGTATGTTGCGTTTATGGATCTGGAGAAAGCGTATGATAGAGTTGATAGGGAAGCAATGTGGAATGTGATGGGGTTATATGGAGTTGGTGGAAGGTTGTTGCAAGCAGTGAAAAGTTTCTACAAAGGTAGTAAAGCATGTGTTAGGATAGGAAATGAAGTGAGTGATTGGTTTCCGGTGAGAGTGGGGCTGAGACAGGAATGTGTGATGTCGCCGTGGTTGTTTAACTTGTATGTTGATGGAGTGGTGAGAGAGGTGAATGCTCGAGTGCTTGGACGAGGATTAAAACTGGTAGACGAGAATGACCATGAATGGGAGGTAAATCAGTTGTTGTTTGCGGATGATACTGTACTGGTTGCAGACGCAGAAGAGAAGCTTGGACGATTAGTGACAGAATTTGGAAGAGTGTGTGAGAGAAGGAAGTTGAGAGTTAATGTGGGTAAGAGTAAGGTTATGAGATGTGCGAGAAGGGAAGGTGGTGCAAGGTTGAATGTCATGTTGAATGGAGAGTTACTTGAGGAGGTGGATCAGTTTAAGTACTTGGGGTCTGTTGTTGCAGCAAATGGTGGAGTGGAAGCAGATGTACGTCAGAGAGTGAATGAAGGTTGCAAAGTGTTGGGGGCAGTTAAGGGAGTAGTAAAAAATAGAGGGTTGGGCATGAATGTAATGAGAGTTCTATATGAGAAAGTGATTGTACCAATTGTGATGTATGGATCGGAGTTGTGGGGAATGAAAGTGATGGAGAGACAGAAATTGAATGTGTTTGAGATGAAGTGTCTAAGGAGTATGGCTGGTGTATCTCGAGTAGATAGGGTTAGGAATGAAGTGGTGAGAGTAAGAACGGGTGTAAGAAATGAGTTAGCAGCTAGAGTGGATATGAATGTGTTGAGGTGGTTTGGCCATGTTGAGAGAATGGAAAATGGTTGTCTGCTAAAGAAGTTGATGGGAGAAGTACAAGAGGAAGGCCAAGGTTTGGGTGGATGGATGGAGTGAAGGAAGCTCTGGGTGATAGGAGGATAGATGTGAGCGAGGCAAGAGAGCGTGCTAGAAATAGGAATGAATGGCGAGCGATTGTGACGCAGTTCCGGTAGGCCCTGCTGCTGCCTCCGATGCCTTAGATGACCGCGGAGGTAGCATCAGTAGGGGATTCAGCATGATGAAGCTTCATCTGTGGTGGATAATGTGGGAAGGTGGGCTGTGACACCCTAGCAGTACCAGCTGAACTCGGTTGAGTCCTTTGTTAGGCTGGGAGGAACGTAGAGAGTAGAGGTCCCCTTTTTGTTTTTGTTTCTTTGTTGATGTCGGCTACCCCCCAAAATTGGGGGAAGTGCCATGGTATATGTATGTATAAATTTTTCACTAATAAAAGATAAGTAACAACGTCGTCTGCAACACGCTGTAGTGGTTTGCGGACTGTGGCCAGATGTAGCACGCAGACTGCCTAGTGTCCGAATGCCAACCACACCCCAACGTTCATTACACAAAAAGATAAAACGGTAGAATACCCAGAAATCTTGGCAGAAAAAGTAAACAATCAAGGATGAACTGGGCACTGGGCACCACCCCTTGATTTTATACTGGGCAAGGAGACCCAGCTAGAACTGTAGTTGCTTAATATTATTCTAGAGGTATGCCGTCTCACTTATTACTGGCATGCATGGAGTTGAATATATGTAGCGTCAGCTATATTTCAAATTATTTGAACAATACAAGCATTAGGAGAGTAGAAAATTATATTGCAAAGAACAAAACTTCATACTGGAACAGGGACTATCTTAAATGAGAAGAGGATTAACAACAACAAAATTATTAAAAAATGAAGAACAAAAAAGATACAATGATATGAAAATGCAGGTCTACAAAACCAGTAGGAGAGACATAAATATCTCCATACAGAACCTCTTAGGAATCAATCTTGTATATATTTAATCTACATGTATATAAGTATAATTAAAGACCAACATAACATTGTATATATTTGAGTTAATTCAAATGCAGTTTGAATGAGCTCTAGTTAAGATCAAAGGGATAGTAAGACAAGGTTGCACATCTGACCTGGCTGTACATTTTCACCTTTACATCAGAAAGACAAAAGAATTATGTAATATATTAAGAAGAGGCTTATTATTCTGAGTGCTACACTCCAAAAGAATGGCCAAATATCATATACAGTCCAGTATAGGGACTTCCTAAAGCCATGCTACAAAAATCTACACATAGAACATTTATGAACGCCACAGTGCGTCCGTTGACGTTGCCTGGGTGGTTCAATGATCTCACCAAGCAAACACCACCATTACAATAAATATCCAGACACAAAAGTTATCAGCAGCCAACCTTGGCAATTATAATCAAGACAAAGTTCCAAGCTGGTGACATAAGAACTCTTACTTAGACCAGTCACATTGCTGGTATCACAAGCACACAGATTGCTCAGGCCACTAATTGTGCATTGCATGAAATTTAGCAAGGGGTCAGGGTTTACTCCCTGTTACGTGCAAAGCACGTACGGGACGGGAAAACCCCTGGTAATAAACTGAGCCAGTTGGTTCGGACTTCCACCCTCCTAATGGGTGAGTCATCCCTATGAATAGCGAAAGGGTTTGTATTTTGTGTTGGAACAAATAATAAACTTGAAAGTTATTTATTTTTTTTTTTTTTGTATTCTTAATGATACAAACCTGCCCCCCAAGAACTCCTGCCTGTAATCAAAAGTGATGAGAAAACACTGGTGTGTGAGTGAGTAGGGTATCTGGCTACCCTCTGCCCCCCCGCTAACTCCTCACCTAAATGTCTTGTGGCTAGTCTTCCAGCTTTACCGAAAGTATAATCCCAGTAAATAGCTACAGGTTTGTATCGTTAGGAAAAATACAAATTACTTTCAAATTTATTATATCGGCTTCTTTTCAGAACTCCAGATGCATCAATTTATACACTTTGCTTTTCATTTGTTCTCTTTAGTCTCCTTCCATTTAAGAACCAGTCCAATGTCCAAGAATTTCGAGACGTGACTTGGTGGTATCATTGAAATAAAATTTTTAAAACTTTTATTTTCTTTGTGCTAATCCATTTCTTTGTGAAAGATGACAGCAATAGTAATATATTTCTGTCAAAACAATTTTTTGCAGTCTTTAAAACAAAACTTTTTTCAATATTTAACTTATCCGGTGATTATATAAGCTGCAGCTCTGCTGCTCAACAGAAAACTCTACGTTAAAAATCCGCCAGCGATCGCTATGCAGGTAGGGGGTGTACTTCAACAGCGCCATCTGTCGTGCAGGTACTCAGTACTCAATGTAAACAAAGAACTCAATTTTCTCTCTGTCGTGCCACCGGCAAGACCTACTAATTCGCTGTTGCTAACTGGATTGGTTTTCACAACTATTTGGTGAAGTACACGTTTCTAGTTTTGAGCTTTCGCTTTGAAGGATTTCTCTTCAATAAATCCTTGCATTCTTTTTTTTTTTGATATCGGATTATTTGTTGATGACTTTGGATAGTTTTTGAATTCCCCTTTGACCAATTCAAAATGGCTGACCTTTCTCAAGTCCCTAAATTCAGGAAGTGTAATGCTAGGGACTGTTCAAGGCGTCTTCCGAAGGCCTCTATCGATCCTCACACCGTTTGTTCCAATTATCGGGATAAAACCTGTCAATTGGAAGATCGATGTGAGGAATGCGTTGGGCTTTCGGAATTCGATTTTATCGAATTCCAGAAATATACACGTAGGCTAGAGAGAGATAGAGTCAGGAGGAGTTCATCTCGCTCCGTTGAATTTTCCTCTCCTCATGCCCCACAACCTATTCCTTCCCCTGTAGTGGTTGCTCCTAATCCCCCTTCTGGCACTCAAGAACCTTCGATGGCAGATATGATGCGTGCCATCCAAGCTCTGGGTGAGAGAGTCGAGTCCTTGGCTAGTGACCGTAACCAGCTCATGGCGGACGTCAAGGAGCTGAAGTGTAAGAGTGCAGTGGGTAGTGATAAAGTGAGTGATAGTGTTGTGGATAGTGTTGCGCTTGAGGGTTCGTCTGTTCGTGCCTGTCGTCCTCCTAGTCCGGGACCTCTTGCAAGCTCCCAAGTCCAGGGGAGAAGCAATGTCGTACGACCAAAGGGTTCGAGAGGCTTTAATCAGCGAACAGACGTTCCCTCCGTGGTTTCGGGCGTATCTACCCAAGATCGCCCCACCCACACAGAGACGAGAGAGCCCATTTATTCCTCATCTGCGGAAGAGGTTTCTCGTAAGAAACCATGGACCAAGGTCTCGCGACCTCTTAAGCCCAAGTCGGTCCCTTCCGCGCAAGTCCAACGGCCCAGTTGTAGCCACTGGGTCAGTTCGGACTCGCTGCAGTCTTCCGATGACTGCTCACCTCCTAAGAGAGGCAAAGCGGTACCGCCTCAGGCAGTCACACCGTCTGTCGCCGCACCTGCTCCTGTAGACCCTAAGTGGTCTTTGCTGCAGACCATGCAGTATCAGTTAACGTCTCTGATGCAGGACTTTCGTGCGGAGAAGGTTGATGCTGCACCAACCTCTTGCCTACAACCAACCACGGTTGTGCGTCCTGTGGACGCTGAGGCGACCTTCTTCCGCACTCCAGCTGAGAGAGTCCCGCCACCCATGCGTTCCAGTGTACCCTGCCAGCCGCATGTTGACGTTCAGCGACGCACGGAACCTTCCGTTGACGTTCGCGAGGTACAACAACCGTCAAAGTTGTTTTGTTTTGACGCGGTGCGTCAACCTCCGCAACCCAGTGTGGTTGCCTCTGCTCGCCCACATCAGACTAGACAGTCTGGAGTAGACGCTGTGCGTCCCCGCGCTGCTATGGTTGTTGCCAGCTCACAGACTGGGCAACAGTTCCATGACGTTGCGTCCGGTTCAGTCACGCGTGCACCCGTGCGACTGGACTCAGCTGACCAGCCGATTCCTACTCCTTTGCCGCTTCCTCCTCAATTCTCGGATGATGGACTCTCTGATGATGACGATGCGGCACACGTTGATGAACCACATTCGGACCTTGACGAACCCAAGACCACGCAACCCTCTTTGGACTTTAGAAAAGTTCTTGCTCTGTTCAAAGAGATGTATCCGGACCAGTTTGTGTCTGTGGCTCCACGCTCTCCTCCGTCAGAGTTTGCTTTAGGTACGCAGTCATCCTCGCCTGCCTTTACGAAACTCGTCCTCGCACGCTCGTCCAAGAGAGCTTTACGAGTTTTAGGAGATTGGATGCAGTCCAAAAAGAGTCTAGGGAAGACAGCCTTTACGTTTCCCCCTGCTAAATTCTCTTCCAGATCGAGCGTCTGCTATGCCACGGGAGAAGTTCTCGGCTTGGGAGTTCCTGCCTCTGCCCAGGGCGACTTCTCAAGTCTTGTAGACTCTCCCCGCAGGCTAGCCATGAGACGCTCTAAGATATGCTGGTCACCTTCGGACCTAGACCATCTGTTGAAAGGAGTATTTAGAGCCTTCGAGGTCTTCAACTTTTTGGACTGGTGTCTGGGAGCTTTGAGCAGGAAGATCTCCCCTTCTGACAAGGAATCTTCCTTGCTCATAATGTCCTGCATGGACAAGGCCATACGTGACGGATCTAGTGAGCTTGCTGCTTCGTTCGTATCCGGGGTCCTCAAGAAACGTGAGAACCTTTGCTCTTTCCTGTCAGCTGGAGTGACACCGTGTCAAAGATCAGAACTTCTGTTTGCTCCTCTCTCAAAGTGCCTTTTTCCAGAGGACTTGATTAAGGAGATTGCTGCTTCTTTGATTCAGAAGGACACCCATGACCTGGTTGCGTCCTCTGCCCGCAAAGCCACCCCTTTGCCTACCTTGTCAAGACCCAGGTTGGACACTCCAGCGTCCAGATTTATTCCGCCCTTTCGTGGCAGAGCCTCCAGCAGAGGAGGTGCTCGTGCCGAAGGGAGACGTGGGAAGAAGAAAGGAACCAAGTCCTTTAAAGGCAGAGTCTGACTGCCACCTTCTTCAGACAGCAGTGGGAGCCAGACTCAAGAACTTCTGGCAGACCTGGGAGAAGAGAGGCGCAGATGCACAATCTGTGAAGTTGCTCAAAGAGGGGTACAAGATCCCGTTTGTACGAAAACCCCCTCTAGCAACGTCTCCCATCGATCTCTCTCCCAGGTACAGAGAGGAAGACAAGAGACGAGCATTGAAGCAGGAGGTGTCTCTCTTTCTAGAAAAGGGAGCGGTAGTCAAAGTCCTGGACCATCAATCCCCGGGCTTCTACAACCGTCTCTTCTTAGTGGTAAAGAAGACAGGAGGGTGGAGGCCGGTGCTAGACGTCAGTGCGCTGAATGTCTTTGTCACAAAGCAGACGTTCGCCATGGAGACCACAAAGTCCGTTCTAGCAGCGGTCAGAAAGGAAGACTGGATGGTCTCTTTAGACCTAAGGGACGCATACTTTCACGTCCCCATCCACCCAGACTCCCAACCTTTTCTGAGATTCGTTTACGAAAAGGTTGTCTACCAGTTTCAAGCCCTGTGCTTTGGCCTAAGCACAGCTCCTCTTGTGTTTACGAGGCTGATGAGGAATATAGCCAAATTCCTTCATTTAGCGGACATCAGAGCCTCCCTCTATTTGGACGACTGGCTTCTAAGAGCTTCTTCCAGTCGTCGCTGTCTGAAGGATCTAAAGTGGACTCTAGATCTGACCAAGGAATTGGGTCTCCTGGTCAATATGGAAAAGTCTCAACTGGTCCCATCCCAAACTATTGTGTATTTAGGGATAGAGATTCACAGTCAAGCTTTTCGGGCTTTTCCGTCGGCCCCCAGAACAAGTCAAGCCCAGTTATGCATCCAGAACATGCTGAAGAAGGAACGATGTTCAGTCAGGCAGTGGATGAGTCTGATAGGGACACTATCATCCCTGGAACAGTTCGTTTCGTTAGGAAGACTACACCTCCGTCCCCTTCAATATCACCTAGCTGTTTACTGGAAAAAGGACAAGACGCTAGAAGCGGTCTCGATCCCCATTTCCGAGAAGATGAAGTCTTCCCTGACTTGGTGGAAGGACAGTATCAGCCTCAGAGAGGGTCTGCCCCTGGCTGTTCAGACTCCCAACCATGTTCTCTTCTCGGACGCATCGGACACGGGCTGGGGCGCGACATTAGACGGTTGGGAATGCTCGGGAACTTGGAACTCGAGTCAAAGAACGTTGCATATCAACTGCAAGGAGCTACTGGCAGTTCATCTGGCCTTGAAAAGCTTCAAGTCTCTCCTTCAAGGCAAAGTGGTGGAGGTGAACTCGGACAACACCACGGCTTTGGCGTACATCTCCAAGCAAGGAGGGACCCACTCTATGACGTTGTACGAGATCGCAAGGGACCTCCTCACCTGGTCAAAAGATCTAAACATTTCTCTAGTAACGAGGTTCATCCAAGGCAACTTGAATGTCATGGCAGATTGCCTCAGTCGGAAGGGACAAATCATTCCAACAGAATGGACCCTACACAAGGATGTGTGCAAGAGACTGTGGGCCACATGGGGCCAGCCTACCATAGATCTCTTCGCAACCTCGATGACCAAGAGGCTCCCAATATATTGCTCACCAATCCCGGACCCAGCAGCAGTTCATATAGATGCCTTTCTACTGGATTGGTCACATCTAGACCTTTATGCATTCCCCCCGTTCAAGATTGTCAACAAGGTACTGCAGAAGTTCGCCTCTCACGAAGGGACAAGGTTGACGTTAGTTGCTCCCCTCTGGCTCGCGAGAGAATGGTTCACCGAGGTACTTCGATGGCTAGTGGACGTTCCCAGAACTCTTCCTCTAAGGGTGGACCTTCTACGTCAACCACACGTAAAGAAGGTACACCAAGGCCTCCACGCTCTTCGTCTGACTGCCTTCAGACTATCGAAAGACTCGAGAGCTAGAGGCTTTTCGAAGGAGGCAGCCAGGGCGATTGCTAGAGCTAGGAGGACATCCACTCTTAGAGTCTACCAGTCGAAGTGGGAAGTCTTCCGAAACTGGTGCAAGTCAGTATCAGTATCCTCGACCAGTACCTCTGTAACTCAAATAGCTGACTTCCTTTTATACCTGAGGAAAGAAAGATCTCTTTCAGCTCCCACTATCAAGGGTTACAGAAGCATGTTGGCATCAGTCTTCCGTCACAGAGGCTTAGATCTTTCCAACAACAAAGATCTACAGGACCTCCTTAAGTCTTTTGAGACCACGAAGGAGCGTCGTTTGGCTACACCTGGTTGGAATTTAGACGTGGTACTAAGATTCCTTATGTCAGAAAGGTTCGAGCCACTACAATCAGCCTCCTTTAAAGATCTCACTTTAAAGACTCTTTTCCTGGTTTGCTTAGCAACAGCTAAAAGAGTCAGTGAGATTCACGCCTTCAGCAGGAACATCGGATTTTCATCTGAAACGGCTACATGTTCTTTACAGCTTGGTTTTCTAGCCAAAAACGAGCTACCTTCTCGTCCTTGGCCGAAATCGTTCGATATTCCAAGCCTATCAAATATGGTTGGAAATGAACTAGAAAGACTCTTATGCCCTGTTAGAGCTCTTAAGTTCTATTTAAGACGAACTAAACCTTTACGAGGACAGTCAGAAGCTTTATGGTGTTCTGTTAAGAAACCATCTTTGCCTATGTCAAAGAATGCCTTATCCTATTTTATCAGACTGTTAATACGAGAAGCTCATTCCCATCTGAGTGAGGAAGACCAAGCTTTGCTGAAGGTAAGGACACATGAAGTTAGAGCTGTCGCAACTTCAGTGGCCTTTAAACAAAATAGATCTCTGCGAAGTATAATGGACGCAACCTATTGGAGAAGCAAGTCAGTGTTCGCGTCTTTTTATCTTAAAGATGTCCAGTCTCTTTACGAGAACTGCTACACCCTGGGACCATTCGTAGCAGCGAGTGCAGTAGTGGGTGAGGGCTCAACCACTACATTCCCCTAATTCCATAACCTTTTTAATCTTTCTCTTGAAATGTTTTTATTGTTGTTTTTGGGTTGTCCGGAAGGCTAAGAAGCCTTTCGCATCCTGGTTGATTTGGCGGGTGGTCAAATTCTTTTCTTGAGAAGCGCCTAGATTAGAGGTTTTGATGAGGTCCTGTAGTATGGGTTGCAACCCTTGATACTTCAGCTCCTAGGAGTCGCTCAGCATCCTAAGAGGATCGCGAGGCTCCGTAAGGAAGACGTACTTAAAAAGGCAGAGTAATTGTTCAAGTCGACTTCCTTACCAGGTACTTATTTATTTTATGTTTGTTATTTTGATAACTGCTAAAATGAAATAAAAAATCCTTAGCTCATAATAATGTAAATATTTATTGCTGGTCTCTACCCACCCCCCTGGGTGTGAATCAGCTTATATAATCACCGGCTAAGTTAAATATTGAAAAATGTTATTTTTATAATAAAATAAATTTTTGAATATACTTACCCGGTGATTATATATTAAAGGACCCTCCCTTCCTCCCCAATAGAGACGCAGTGGACCGAGGAGAAAATTGAGTTCTTTGTTTACATTGAGTACTGAGTACCTGCACGACAGATGGCGCTGTTGAAGTACACCCCCTACCTGCATAGCGATCGCTGGCGGATTTTTAACGTAGAGTTTTCTGTCGAGCAGCAGAGCTGCAGCTTATATAATCACCGGGTAAGTATAATCAAAAATTTATTTTATTATAAAAATAACATTTTTCTTACCTATTAAATCAGTATGTTTTAAATTTTTTTAGAAACCCATTATTTTATGGTAGCTTGAATCAAGCAGTTTAGTTACCATAGAGGAATGGATTGCATCAAACGATTGTAATTACAGAAATATCTTCCAAGGTGTTAAATGTTTTGTTTATAACACTTAATGGGATGATTATACTTTTTCTTTCCTTTTCAGGCTGAGATGGCACTTCAGATGCACTTAGAGTCATGTTCTTTATGCCTCCGCGACATTGCAAAGCAACGACATATCAAAGGGAATATATGTCTTAAGTATTCAGGTTCATCTGCAAGTGAAGTTGTTGCTTATATTGTGGGACAGGCAGTTCCAATAGTCTCCCTATGTTTTAGATGTTACAGACTTCTTCTTGGAATTGATTATCATCAGCATGAATTTAAAAGACTGAAAGATTCCATAGTGAAAATTTATTGTGAACGTTGTACACCACTGGAGGAACCTAGTTCAAATACCTGTGGGACTGATCCTGCAGATTCAAAAATTCTTGGTGCTAAAGGACCATTATCCATGTGTAAGGATCTTGGATACAACTCGCAAGATGTTGATGTGAATAGATGTTCTATAAAGATTGAAATAATGAGAGAGGAAGTTAAAGAAAGTGTTGTAAAATTAGATACAGTTTTCACTTCTGAACAGACAAGTATCCAAGAAATACCAAAAGAGAAAAGCAGCATTTCAAAAGTTTGTAGTGTTTCGGTAAGATCATCAAAGAGAAGTAAAAAGGAGAAGAAACTCCATGATTTTGAGTATTACGCTGATGTATCAAAAGACGATGTAAAATCTGTGTCTGAAAGTGCTCAAGATCCAAATACTGAAAATTGTGTATCAGTAAATGACAATAGTAAGAAAAATTATTGCACTTTTTGTTCTAAAGATTTTGTCGTTAGAAAAGACTATCTTAATCACTCGTGTATAAGAAGTATCAGAAAATTGATCTCATTCAAGTGTAAAGCCTGCCAGATGTCATTTTCTGTTAGACGAAATTACATAAAACATATCAACAGCTGCTATAAAAATGTTCCTGTAAAATGTAATCTTTGTTTGGTAAGTTGTCCTATGTTTTTCCTTTTTTATTATTTGGAACTTTATATCTTGAAGCTTTGGTGTGCATTACTCAATGCTTATAATATACAGAAAAATAGATCTTTTTAGCACTATTTACAAACTTTTGCTATTTACAGTAGAAACATATCGGCGACAGCTGAAGGATGCCTGAAAACTAAATGAATCAATCAATCAATCGGCAACAGCTGAAATCAGCCATAAGACTTTTAAGCGAGGTGTAACTACCCACCACTAGTTGATGGGGTAGCGAGCAGGGTGTAGACCTGGCACCCGGGTCACACACACACTACTAGCAGTGTGTTAATTTTCATTTCTGCTCAGAAGAGGACAGATGTTATTGTTCTCTTCCTCAAGCGTAATGATAAACAACTAACCTAAAACTTTTAACTTTCCCTTTCTCTCTTCAGGTGTGCTTGATGTGAGGATTAATTATGGGGGTTTGTCTTGGCAAACGACGGTGACCGATCCTCACAGCCCTTGTCTTGCATGCAGGAATCACAGCTGTTTGCAGGTGTCTCCTTACGCTGAGTGTAGGGAGTGGCAGTGATACAATAGGCGGTGAAAGAACAAGGCAAAGAGACATTCTTCTCCTTCAGGGTCTCCCTTGAAGGCATAGAAACCTCCCTGTCTGACTCCGTTGGCTCGTTCCTACCATTCTGATTCTGCTTGATCGGGCTCCTCCAGAGGCTGGTCGAGTATGTGGGGTGGCCCTTTGACCCTGGGACAACATTGCAGTTGTGAAGTCTCCGTTGATTACCATAGAGAAGCAGCGCTGACTTCGGGCATAGGGGAGTCTCTTTCTGCTGATGCAGTGTGTCAAGTCAACTCTGGCCTTCCTTGCGGCTTATGGGTTCCCCGCGCAAGGAACAGCTTCTCGAGGTCCTGCTACTGGGGACATTGTAGGAGTGCATAGATGCCTCCCCAAGGGTTGATTTTGATCCTCCCTGGACTCTGAGATCTTTTACCGAAAGAGTCTTGTGTGTCTAGATATAGCGACCTCAGCCTCTGCTCGCCCACCCTACGTTTGGCCTGCTTTGGCGGACAAATGTGAGCAGATGCAGACAAATACTCCCCAGGGTTACTCGTCGGGACATCCCTTGTGGGGTGAACCCAGGAACTAGCTTCGGCTATGTTCCCTTGACAGCACACGATGCGTACCTTCTGTCTGGGCTTGCCCATCATGCCGAAAGAAAGCAGACTGAGCTGTCCGGAGGTCCGTCTTTAGGTGTTGGGCAACCATCCCGTTCGCGGGAGAGTCATCACCCTTTGCCAGCTGCAGTCGGGCAGCCCTCAAGCTTGCGGGAGGGACTCCCTTCAGCAGCGTCAGGTGTCGGATGACTTTTCCATTCATGGGAAAGACGCCCCTCCCCTGAGTGGTCGCCACCCAGGGCTTCCGCAAGTATGTGTTGGAATGCCTCTCTCTAGCTCTTTGGAGCTAGACGAAGTTGGGGTTAAGTGGCTGTTTGCAGTTCGTGCCCCTCACCATTGTGTATGTAGGACACAGCAAAGCATTCGTCGCTTTGCAGGGTCAAGTTTTACAAAACTTGTACTTGGGTTTTCGACCTCTCACAAGGGAGAACCTAGTGTTCTGTCTGTGCGCAACAACTGCCCAGCCTTAATCGCCCCCTGGCGTGCGAATATGTGCGCACGTAGTAGAAAGTAAGGCTGCTTGCCTTTTGAAGAAACGCAGATCCTAGTCTACTGGAGGAGTCTTGTGCACTGTTGCGCACCCAGCCACCTATCGAGGTGGGTGAGCGAGCTCTTCTCCCTAACGAAGGTCTTCGCGTTCTGCCAACTACGTGCCATGCTGACCTTAGCGAGATTGCCATCCCCTATGCGCTTGCGTGCAAATCTTCGTCTTCACGCTCCAGAGATGAGGGCTACCTCGCTAACGTGCTCCCCTAAGAGCTATGCGTAGGGGGCTAGCTCACCTGCGCGCTTCACAGGCAAGCGCTGCCATGCTAGAGCGCTCATCAGCGTGTTACGCACAGGTGGTGAGACACCAAGAACAGGTAGACCTTAGCTTATCTGTACGCACTGTCACAAGTGCACGCTCTAGCATGTCTCACCAGCACTCCCCTCATCCCCTTCATCTCAAGGGGAACAGCGATCACACACTTTTGGTAATGCTACTACGGCAGCATTTACCATCCCGGCTTCCCACTCTACTTAGGTAAGTAGTGAGAGCCCGAACACAGGTTGACAGGCAGGCTGAGCACGCTCACCTCCCTAGGGAAACAGAGCATGAAATGGGGTAGGTGGTTTGTCCGGTTGTGCTCTACCTTTCCTAGGCACTCCACCTTAGCAAAGGAAACACTCCAGGGCTGCACCTTCAAGTACCATCACCTTCCCGAAGGATTCACCATGGTTCGTTGACCTTGTGCAAGCAGTACAACAGACAGTTTTAGGAACGACCCACAATCCTTCCATTCCATTGCAGGTTTTAAGCTCCTTGGAGAGGAGTAGTCCTTCCGTTGACATAGCAGTTCTGCTAGACAAGTTCTTGCTCAGGTAATACCTGAGTACAAAGGCTTCCAATACTGGTCAGTATCTTGAGTTGGAAAGGCTAGGCATCATTCCCATCAAGCTTCAGAATAGGAAGTTAGTCAGCAAGCACCCACTCCTCCTTCAGGGGATTCTTTGCACCCCAGGACTAGTAGAGGTCCGTGATCTCCCAGAGGGGTCTCCTTTACGTACACTTATAGGCCCTCGCCTATAGATCTGAATCATCAGGATCAAGTCGCCCCAGTTGCGGAAGTTTTAGCTCCTCCTCCCGCTCCCTCCTGAGGCGCAAGGCCAAAGGAATCTGAGAGGAACGAGAGTTCCTCCCTTTTGGTAAATTTTAACATCCGTCTGTGGGAAAGGAAGGATACAAAGATTGTCCCTAAGAACTGGTGCTCGTCTTCCGAACACCCAGCTCAAAGGAAAGATTTTCCAGAGTCCAAGCCCATTTCCATAAGAATGGAGTACAGTGGCCTTCCTTTTAGGGCTCACACCTCTGCTAGTAGGTTGGCAAGGGCACCAGCTACTTGAGAATTATTGGGTCCCTTGACTGGCCAGGAAGTTAACATTGCATCCCTCTCTCTGCTTACGGCTCCTTTATCCGTTGCCTACACATACACTGAATAGTTCTTTACACATTCCCCTCTGTCTTCATACAATTGACAACACTAACATTACCAAACAGTTCTTTCCTCAAGGGGTTAATCATCATCATCATCATCTCCTATGCGTATTAACGCAAAAGGCTTTGGTTAGATTTCGCAAGTTGTCTCTATCTTGACCTTTTAAATCAATACTTCTCCATTCATCATTTCCTACTTCATACTTCATAGTAAGGCTGGTTCTTCCAACTCTTCTAGTGCCTTGTGGAGCCCAGTTGAAAGTTTGGTGAACTAATCACTCTTGGGGAGTGCGAAGACCATGCCTAAACCATCTCCATATACCCCTCACCATGATCTCATCCACATATGGCAATCAAGTAATATCTCGTATAGTTTCATTTCTAATCCAATCCTGCCATTTAACTCCCAATATTCTTCTGAGGGCTTTGTTCTCAAATCTACCAAATCTGTTGGATATTATTTCATTGTCATATCACAACTCGTGTTCATACAGTAACACTGATCTCACTAAAATTATAAACTGTATAGCCTGATTTTTATATGTATTTTCAGGCAATTTGATTTCCAAATTTGACTTAACCTAGCCATTGCCTGATTAGCTTTTTTCAATCTATCATTAAATTCCAATTCTAAAGATACGGTATTAAAGATCATAGTTCCTAAATATCTAAATGATTTCACCTCATTAATCCTTTCTCCTTACAATGATATTTCATCCACCATTGCATATTCTGTTCTCATCATCTCTGTCTTTCTTATGTTTATCTTGTGTCCAACCTCATGAGATATTTCATGCATTTCGGTAAGCAAGCTTTGCAAGTCGTGTGGTGTTCTGCTAATAAGGACAGTGTCATCAGTATACTCTAGATCAGCTAATTTCCTGTTGCCAATCCAGTCCAATCCTTTTCCACCATCCCCAACTGTTCTATGCATTACAAAATCCATGAGGAGGATAAAAAACATAGGTGACAACACATTCCCTTGGAGTATTCCACTGTTCAATGGAAATTCATTTGATAAGTCCACTAACATTAACTTTGCACTTGCTATGCTCATGAACAGACTTAATCAAAATCTCATACAGTTTTTAAGAGAAACTCCATAATAACGCAGGAATCTCCACATAATTGGCTGTTGCACACTATCAAAGGCTTTTACATAGTCCACAAATGCCACCAAAAGTGAATTTTTATATTCTACACATTGCACCACATGTCTTGAAATTAAAATTTGGTCAGTACAACTTCTACCCTTTTGTAAATCCTGCTTTTTCATCTCTCAGCTCTTCATCAGTGTTTCTCTCTAGTCTCTTTAGAATGAGCATGCTATATATTTTCATGACAATTTACGTAAGTGTGATGCCTGTGATATGTATTTTTTATCTCTTCAATTTCTGTGCAAGGCAAAATCAGGCAATGTCTTGGTAACTAGTTTGTTCCGTAACTGGAATACAAACCCACGCTATTTATTTACGGGTATTACTTTCTGCAAAGCTGAAATGGCGAGCCATTAAAATTTAGCGAGGGTTATCTACCCTTACCGCTAGTTGGGGGTGGGGGGGTAGCTTGCTACCGCTCCCACTCACACACCGGTGATTTAGCTCACTTTACTTTTGGCTCGGATGGAGATCGGTTGTATTCGCTCTTCCTCTTCGCCTATTTTGGACTGCCATAAATTTTTGTCTTTGAACTTACTTTTTCTTATACAGTATATATATATATATGAAAACATTCTTAATGTTTATATATATATATATATATATATATATATATATATATATATATATATACTGTATATATATATATATATATATATATATATATATATATATATATATATATATATATATATATATATAGAAATGTTGTAAGTTTCCGTTTCAGTGTTTGCGCTGTGCGTGTAATACGTATACGACAGGTTCTCAAGACCTTGTGCAAGGCCGGGGAACCTTCCCTTCCGACCTCTTCCCCCTTGTCTATCGGTCTTCCCGTCGGCGGATAACCTGCCATTGACTCAGCCACCGCCGCAGGGGAATCGTCATCGTTTGGACCCTCCTCATTCAACTGTTGTCTTCGCCTTTCCCTCTTCCTACGGGAAACATATGGATTACTGAGCGAAGGGAGTGTGGCCTCTCAGAGATTGATTATGGTCTTTCTCTTCTAAAGGCCGTTCACCTTTCATGGGCCTCCGACAGTGTACTAATGTGGGGAGCACCTTTCCCGTTCGCGGGTTAGGTTGCGCTTCCGATTGTTTTCTCAATTATTTTGAGTGAAATTATAATTGTTTGTAATTTAACTTTTCAGCTTCTTTGTGCCGAATACTTCGTTTTAGAGGATCAGTGGTTCTTCCTATTATTGAATATTTTTAGCTAATTTAAATAATTGTAATTCTTGTTTTATTACAGTTACTCTCCGCTCCCATTCTCCCGGCGATGTCGACCGGGGAAGGGAGGGCGCAGTACTTATTTTATGTTTGTCCCTCGGTGCTCTCCCTTCCCGTCGTGGACTAGGTGTCCCTCCCGAGGGAATTTTCTGTTACGTGATTTATTTTAGTTTTCCTTAGTTAACGATGCAGTTTTCTTCGTTTGACTAAGAGTGCCGATGAAGCAGAGCTGTTCTGTTCATTCCTGGGGAATCTGCTGTCACTGCCGACCCTCAGAGGACATCATGGATGTCATCCCTTCTCTTAGAAGTACGCCCGTGGCAACATCTGATCACTGATCAGCACTTCATCTTCGAGAAACTAGCTCCGGCTAGGCTTCCTCAGGTAGCGCTCTTGTCAGATCGTCTTAGAGCGCTACCAGGAGGTTCGTCTCCAGAGGTTGGACAGCTTTCCCTCCCGAGGGAGAGTTTTCCTCCCCAGGTGTGAGGTTGTTTCTCCCTTCCGAGGGAGAACTTCCTGCATCTTCATCACTTCATCGCCTCCAACTGCTGTTGCTGTCTTCGCCTTAGACTACACTCCCCCCTTGCTAAGTCTCTCTTCCTTCGGGGGTGGAGCATAGTCTTAGGCAAGTCTCTCCTGCGAAGTGATGACCTCTCTCGTTAGTGAGAGGGGCCACTCATAGAGACTCCTCTTCAGAGCATTGCTGCTGCTGTAGGGCAGCTTGCTGATCCACCGACCCTCGTAGGCGTCATCTGTTCCTGGACCATCTGACGACGCTGCAGCTAGTCTGCGGACTTCGGTCCTGGACTCTGATCGTTCGCGATCTCCATTGGTGGATGTTCGCCCTTTCAAATGGCACATCCCAGTTCCTGATCGTCCTACCAGCTGACTTACCGACCCTCGCAACTTCGGTCTCTTGCTTGGGCAACGATCACCTGCGCAACTTCGGTCTCCTGCTTGCCCAACGATCACCTGCGCAACTTCGGTCTCCTGCTTGCCCAACAATCTCCTGCGCCCCAGCGTTCTCCTGCACTCCAGCCCGCTCCCGTGCGCCAGCGTTCCCCTGCACTCCAGCACACTCCCGCTCGCTTGCGCCATCGTTGTCCTACGCGCCAGAGTGCCAACTACCTCTGCACACCAGCGTTTGCCTGCGCACCAGTTCTCTCCTGCACGTGCCAGCAGTGTTCCGCGCGTGCCAGCAGTGTTCCGCGCGGGGCAGCAGTGTTACGCGCGGGCCAGCAGTGTTACGCGCGGGCCAGCAGTGTTACGCGCGGGCCAGCAGTGTTACGTGCGGGCCAGCAGTGTTACGCGCGGGCCAGCAGTGTTACGCGCGGGCCAGCAGTCTCCCGCACGTGCCAGCAGTCTCCCGCGCGTGCCAGCAGTCTCGCGCGGGTGCCAGCAGTCTCGCGCGGGTGCCAGCTGTCTCGCGCGGGTGCCAGCTGTATCGCGCGGGTGCCAGCAGTCTCTCGCGCGCCAGCAGTCTTCCGCGCGAGCGCTCCAGCACTCTTCCGCGCGCGCCAGCACTCGTCCGCGTGCGCCACCAGTTTTCCCCGCGAGCGCGCCAGCAGTCTTTTGCGCGCCAGCACTCTTCCGCGCATGCCAGCACTCTTCCGCGCATGCCAGCACTCTTCCGCGCATGCCAGCACTCTTCCGCGCATGCCAGCACTCTTCCGCGCATGCCAGCACTCTTCCGCGCATGCCAGCACTCTTCCGCGCATGCCAGCACTCTTCCGCGGATGCCAGCACTCATGCGCGCGCGCGCCAGTGCTCTCCTACGCGCAAGTTCTGCGCATTCCAGGGAGACTGCACAACACCCGACACAGTGTCTTACTGCGCGCCAGCACTCTCCTGCGCACTTTTGCTCTCAGGTCCAGCGCTCACTTGCGCACCAGTGCTTGCCTGCGCTCTCCTGCGCAGTTGTGTTCACAGATCCAATGCGCCAGCTCTTGCCAAAGAGCCAGCGCTCACCTGCGCACCAACGCTCTCAGATCCAATGCTCGCCAGTGCTCCAGCTCTTGCCAAAGAGCCAATGCTTGCATGCACACCAGTGCTTGCTTGCTCGCCAGTGCTCTCCTGCGCATTCACCGAAAACTGCGCTTCTGCAGAAACTGAGCACCAGCATCATCTTGTGCGCCATCGCTCCAGTACTCTCCTGCGCACTCGCGCAATAGGCAAAAAGAATGAAAACTTTTTGACAGGTCACCATTGCCCCATTCCTCTCCCCGCAAACGTATTACAGCATGGCCGCCAGGAAAAGAAGGAAGAGGCTTCACAGAAGGGTTCAAGATCCCGAAGATTCCATCTTCAAAAGGGGAATCAAACGCATCTACCATCGGTCTAGACTCCTCACGGGGAACCCTTGGTCCCTCTGTCTTCAGGAGTTTTTCGTGACAGTACCACCATCAGCAAACACGATTTGAACGTTGCAACCAGCCAATCATCAGCTTGCTGATCTTTAGCTCACCGATCACCGATCTGTGATCGATCGCTGATCATCAATGGCTCACCATCACCAACTGACTCATTAAACCATTCTGCTGTCTCTCAGGGCTCTCCAAGTCGATTACCAACTCATTAATCACCAACCTTCCTTGGCTAACTGACCAGACAGCCTTCATCTGCCTGTCAGTTACCATCTTTGGCTCACAGATCGCCGATTCACCGATCATCGACAATTCACCGTTCACCAGCAGTTCGTGACTCGGACTTACTAGTCAACCTCTGCCCGTGGTTCCTTAGATCAGAAGGCATACAACACACTTCTTGCTACTCGCCATTCACCATCACACCAATCCACTAAAGTGATTGGCAAATGATAGACAGCCCCCATCAGCGGCTTGTCGACAGGTGACTAATTGTGAGCACTCCAACTGCACAGTAACCACGATACCCGGCCGTTAACCATTGATTAACATTTGGCAGATTGATGCTGCTCTAAGGAATAGCATCAATCCCATCAGGGCGCATGGTAGGGTTAAGTGTTGCCTTACTTCTATCAGTTAAAGGAGTTCTCTCCCAGGGAAGAATCCTTATACAGGGTATCGTTTCCCATTCTTTACGCCATGAGTCAAGACCCCAGCATCAACAATCTCCCATGCGAAAGAATCTGCAAGGAGCTGTCCCTTTGGGTCAATGTCCACACCATGTTGGAGTTCGGACAAGGGCTAAGACCACAGGTCTTCATTTGCACGTTGGATCTAAAGGACGCATACTTTCAGGCCCAAACCATCCATCTTCTAGGAAGGATTGAAGATTCAGTCTAGACAAACAAGAAACACCAGTTCAGGGTACTGTGCTTCGGTCTTTCCCTAGCACCCATCCTGGACTCACAGAATCGGCTTCTGTCTCCTCCGTTTCTGGACGACTGACTGACCTTAGCAGACTCGGTGGCAAGTTTGCATTAGCACCAGAACTTCTGAAGTCTTTTTACCAAGATCGGGTGATCAAGGTAAACCTGTGGAATTCTTCCCTACTTCCCTCTCAGAAGACTGGTGTATCTGGGAATGATTCTAGACACGAATCTCCACAAAACCTTCTCATCAAAGACAGGCGTAGAAAAGTCACAAGACCCTTTCTCAAAATGAGAAGAACTCCCAGGCCAGAGTGACTATTTTTTTCCTCGGACACCTATCACCTCTGGCCTGTCTAGCCTCCAACTGCTGCTTCAATATTTTTTCTCTCCAGGGGCGGCTTGAGTCCGATTGGAATCAGGCCTTCGATTCCCCAGACATTCTGACCCCTATGGGACCAGAAGTTTAGACGAACCTCGGGGGATGGGTGTCAGTCGAGAATCTACAGAGTAGTATAACCTTCTCATCCTTCCCCACCCCTTGGACTTGATGTTGTGCTTAGACACACCAAAAGAAAGGAGGAGGGACCATAGTGCTGCACCACACGACCTCAGGCCTCTGGACAGAGTCCGAAAGAACCTTCACTTAAATCTCTTAAGAGATGAAGGCCAACTTTCCGGTCCTTCGACAGCCCCATCAGTTCCTAACGGGCCACTCAGTGATGTGATGAGCGACAACACCACACACTACATAGAGGCTCACATCAACAAACAAGAAGGAACTTGCTTGCAGCCTCTTCCCATCTAACAGTATAAATAGTAAGATGGGCCAAAGTCTGTTCGGTACCACTATCAGCCTGCTTCATTCCAGACTAGAGGAAGGTGCTCGCCGACAATCTGTGCACAGCATATCTGATAAGGTGTACCGAATGGTCTTTGGATCACCTTATAGCCGACAAAGTCCCGACTTTACGGGGTTCTCCAACTAGGGTTCTGTTTGCAACGCCCCTGAACCTCAGGCTTCCGCTCCTCCCCAGTCCTAGACCCCAAGGCTCTCTGGCAAGAAGCATGCTAACAACGGTGGGCACAACAACGACGTTTACATCTCGTCCCTGTTTTGTCTGGAGAAGGGTACTCAAGAAGACTAGAACATCGGTCAGCCTCTCAAGGGCTCTCATAGCTCCTCTATGGCATTATGCAGAACGGTTTCCAAACCTTCTGCAGCTCCTGATAGAGCCTCCAAGAGAACCTTCTTCACGTCACAGACAACCACACTTCGACATCTACCACAAGCTATAGCTTTGCTATGATTATACGCCTGGAGACTACCCAGTACCTTCTCTCTCACTGAGGCTTTTCACAATATGCTGCGAAGAGGTTGTCTAGATATCTGAGGAATTCCTCAGCATCAGTCTACCAGGCAAAGTATAACGTCATCTGTGGTTGGTGTCATGGGAAAGCGTATCTCTCCACCCGATAACTATTCCAGCAATAGCAGAATCCTCAAGTATATACAAGCAGGTAAAGACGATCACTCAACCTTGAGCCTCGCCTTCAAACTGAAAGGAATGGGACATCCCCTCATCGCAAGATCTTTCCTAACTCGTGCAGACTTACAACTTGCCTTTTCCTAATCAGAATTAAGACCTCCCTCTTAGAACATGGATCAAGTTCTCCGGTCTCTAAGGAGACCTCCTTACGTTCCACTTCACCAGGCAACAAATTTTCACCTGGTCTAGAAGACAGTCTTCCTACACACTTTGACAGTGGACAAACGAGTCGAGAAACTACATGGTCTCTTTCGACATCGCCCATTAATTAGAAGGGTGAAAGGGAATGTTCAGTTTTGTCCCCCGAGTATGTTGCCAGACACAGTCTCCAGAGGTGACGGATTCTACACAAGTCTCCACTCGGTAACTGATGATCCAGATCATCTGTTACTGTATCCGGGGTAAGGTATGAGGCTCTACCTCAAGAGAACGGCAACAGCCCACCCGGGTTCCTTCTCTTGTCATCAGCACTGGGAGAGACAAAAGGAGGATCACTAAAACATTATCTCTGCTGGATTCACAGAGTCATCAATTACGCCCTGAATCCAGATCCTCATCCAACATGTCGACTCATGATGTCAGGGGCATAGCTATGCCCCTGGCCCTTCTAAGCAGATTACAGTACTCTGTGATGCAGGTTTTACAAGCTAGGGTGTAAATGCTCCAGGTGACTTTCACAACCTCTCTCCTGCAAGACGTGACCCACAGGAACTTGATACGATCTCTATTGGTTCTGTGGTGGCTGCACAACAGCTGGTTGTATACCTCAAGCCCTTTATTGGACAAGTAGCAGAAGGTTGAGGGCACTGTTACCTGGCTTTAGTGTGCGTGAATGAAAAGATTTGACTGGCTCTTATTCTTTTCTTCATCCTCCCCTCTCTTGGGGAAAGCAGCATCCTGGGTTCTCTGCATAAGCTGACCTCAAACCACTGCAGGTAAACCATGCTCCCTTGTGTACTAGGTATACAAGGGAGCATGGTTTACCTGATACTTTTGCATCCCCATACCCTGGCAAGGTGCTATTGGAAAGTCTTGGTTACAATAGTTTTTCCTACAAAAAGACTCAGAATAACTTTACCTAGACAGTCACATTTCTAAATGTCTCAACACAAAGCTTGCGTAGGCTGCAACCTTGCTTAGCAAGGTTTTAGCGAGGCACAGGGACTCCTTATTTTGAGTATTAATGTACTCAGATAAGGAGCCCCTGGGTAAAGCCAAAAGCCAGATTGGCAGGGACGTCCACCCTTCCTAATGGGTGAGTCACCCCTAAATAAATAGCATAGGTTTGTATTCCAGTTACGGAACAAATGACAAATTCGTAGATAATTTCTATTTTTCCTAACGATACAAACCTTAGCTATTTATACAAACTTGCCCGCCAGCCTTATCCCCCTTGAAGTCCTACCTCCAAGCAAAGTGAGCTAAATCACTGGTGTGTGAGTGGGAGCGGTAGTAAGCTACCCCCCCTTACCCCCCTGCTAACTAGCAGTAGGGGTAGTTAACCCTCGCTAAATTTTAATGGCTCGTCATTTTAGCTTTTCAGAAAGTAATACCCCTAAATGAATAGCTAAGGTTTGTATCGTTAGGAAAAATACAAATTATCTACGAATTTGTCATGTTTAGCTTCAATATTGATCTTACATGGTTAAGTCACTATGCTTAGTTCTAACACAGCACAAATTGCTCTGGCTGTTAAGCTCTCCACAATTTCAAGAGATAGCTGAGTGACAGGGTGCTAAAAAAACGGCTTGTGCAAAGCACCAGAGTAGCACCCTGGAGACAGTTACCAGCCAGTAGGTTTGGAACTTTCACCCACCTAATGGCGAGTCTCCACTGTAGATAGTGAAAGGGTTTAGTATATACTGTAGTGCCAGAAAATGACAAATTTGGAAAGGATTTGTATTTTTCCTAACTATACAATCCTTGAGCTATTTACACATACTTTTCTGGCCATAAACTTACCCCCAAGAAGTCCTGCCTGCAATATCAAAGTGCTGTATTGTTGATAGTGTGAGTGTGAGAGAGGTGACAGGTCTACCCACACTAACTAGCGGTGAGTAGTGACACCTTGTTTAAAAGTTACTTGGCTGGTTTCAGCTGTCGCCGAAATATATCTCCACTGTAAAGAAATCAAAGTTTGTATATTTAGGAAAAATACAAATTATTTCCTAATTTTTCATATTTATTGAAGTTCCATAGTTACTTTTAAAACAATCCTTATGGTAGCAAATGTTCTCTTTTTTTATTCACCCAGACAGAGCTTCAGAGTGCAGCTTACTTACCTCGACATTTGGAGGCTTTCCATAATGCAGAAGCTGTCGCCCAAAAGGTATGCTTCCCTGGAGGGAAAATATGATCTTTAGTATTATCTCTATGAACAAGGAAGAAAATGATTAACAAATGCCTTACTACTTTGATAGCGTAGCACCTGAAGGTTGTACTGTATCACCTGCAATAAGACTTTTATGACACACTGTAGGACCCAGCCTAATTGTGTTCTGTCTGTCACTCTATTCACTCACCTTTAGTCCCTCCCCCTTTGTTCTGTCACTAATACAAACCCTTTTGGTCTTTATTAGATACTTTCGGCAAAACTGGAAGACTAGCCATAAGACTTTTAGCGAGGTATAACTACCCCACTGCTAGTTGGTGGGAGTGTAGTACTGGCTACCCCGCTCACATACACGCACTGGTGTTGTTTCGTCACCTTTGCTTTTAGCTCGGTTGAGAGTGGACGTTCGCCTCTCCACTGTCCATACTGACTGGCCATTGTAAACTTATCTTTTCTTTGCTTTCTCTTTTCAAGATGTGTGTATTTCTTCTTCCTGGTCGTCATGCAGACTTGTCCTGGGCCTGAAGGACGCAAGTGCTGTACCTTCATGTCTGTGGTCGAGACGGACCTCCATTCTCTGTGCCCGGCCTGCCGAGGATGACCTTGTAACCAGGACTCCACCTGTGAGGAGTGTAGGGAGTGGTCTTCCTCCCAGTGGGAGAGGTTTAGTAGGAGGTATAAGAAGTCTGAGAGGGATTCTTCTCCTTAGGGGTCATCCTTGAAGTTAAAGAATCCTCGACTTCCTTCTTCCACTCCTGAAGCTCCTTCTCGATCAGTTTCCCCAGGGGATTGACTGAGCAGGAGTGGTGACCTTTTAACTTCTGGACTACCCTTACGTTTGAAGGACACCACTGCTTCCCCTAGCGAGGTGACGCCACCCTTTTCCACGGGAATCCTTTTCTGTTGATGTTCTTTAGTAGGTGTGACCTTCCATGAGTATCGCTGGTCCCCTTTCGAAGGAAGGAAGGTCTGCTATAGCTGTTGCAGCTGGGAGCATAAAGGAAGCACACACTGGCTTCCTCAGAGATTGGCCTTCATCCTCCTCCCAGAGGCTCCGAAGGTTTCGTAGCGGAGGAATCTCTAGCGTACGTGTCTGTCGCAGTCTACTCAGTCCAGTCTCTGGCTTCTCCTAGTGTTTCGCCTGCAGTTCCAGCATAGCATGTTAATGGTGGTTCTCCCCCAGGCTCTGAGTTCGCTCAGATGGCAGTGGAGGAAAAAGTTCGAAGCCTGTTCCTGTCGCTCTCGAGGGACACCTTTCCCGTTAGTGGGTTATGTCCTCCTGGAGTGGTCTCCACCACATGGGACTACGAGACTACGAGAAGGCGTCTGGTCTCACCCGTACCTCTCTCTAGTCCCACGGAGCGTGGCTCGTCAGAGTGTAAAGCAGATGTTGCTCTCACCTAGTGAGTTCAAAGTGTCCATCGTCCTGCTACTTCAACTCGCTCAGTTCCAACCTTGGCTCCCCCCCAGGAGCTCTCATCACACTCCCGGGGAAGTTCAGACGAGCAAGGCTTCAGTTTCGCCATTTTGCGAGGATGCCTCGTCCAACGGTCAGGCCTCCTTCAGTCCCTCTAGCGAATCCCCTTTATTGGATCGCACGGAACTCCTCGCCAAACTCCCGCAGGAGTATTGGGGATCGACTTACACGAATCTCCGGCTTATGAACAGGTGATCCAAGTTGAACGAAGAGCTGTTTCCCCTGCAAGGGCTTACGCGAACACCAGTCGCTCGCATGCCTCTCCAAAAGACCAAAGTTACCTACTGGAGCAAAGAACCTGCAGCTCAGCCACTAAGAAGCATGCTCATCTAATCTTTCCATCCACCTGTTAAGGTGTGATAGCGGGTCACTCTATGCTGTATTCTACGCGAATCCAAATATCCGGATTCAGGTGTTACGTCATCTTTGCATGACTACGTGTTGCATCAAAGGATCTCCGAGATTCTACAGTCTATTTCTTCATGTACAAGTCTCCAGTTTTCAACATCTCCTTCTGGAATAAGTTTGTTCAACAGCAAATTCGGTCAAACAAGCAGTAAGATCACAGGTCTTTGGGTGCAAGCTGGACCCCTAGGATGCAATCTCCAGATACTGTACCAGTATTTCCGTCATCAAAGAAGTATCTAAGGCTCACACAGGCATACTAGTTCAAGGGGTGGTGCTTTGTGTTTTTTGATGGCACCTCAGGTTTTCATGAGAGTCTTTACCTTAGTGTCAACCTGGGCCTACAGGATGGGCATTGTTCTCCAAGATTCCAAAGACGACTAGCTGATCCTAAGAGACACTATGGGTTCTCTTCTTTATCACCGAGACTGAATATTTAGGAAATCTCGAGAAGTAATCCCTGCTTCCTTATTGGAGATGAGTATGCCTAGGTCTAATTATCATCACCAGCCTGCAGAAAGTCTTTCCTTAGATGACGGGACCTAGAGGAGTAAGAAGGTGGCAAGTCTCATCCTTCAACGAGACATGCCCAGCCAGCATTGGTTACATCTCATAGGTCACTGTTTGACTCTGGAACATCTAAGCCACATAGGACTCCTACAAATCCAACCTCTTCAGTGGTACTTACTTACTTTACTTTGACGGCTGCTTTCCCCGTCCCATGTTCATTTGAATATCACCCAAGTTTCTCATGCTGTTTCACTTACCCACCACCATGAATTTCAGTTTTGTTCTCATTTGATTTTAGTTGTTTAAATGTCATCCATTCTCTAACACTATCAAGAATTCGGTTTAGAGTTTCAGTAGTATCATCTATATCATTTATGGAGAAGTAAGTTTGTGTGTCATCCGCAAATAGTTTGAACTTCACACCATGCCTTTGTAGTATTTTTGATAGACCAATAGTATAGATGCAGAATAAGATTGGGCCAAGTACGCTCCCCTTGAGTACCCCTCTGTTTAAGGGTTCATGTGATGAATAAGAGTTTCCAATTTGTACCCAGTAATTTCTACCAACTAAGTAGCCTTTTAGGTATTTGAAAGCTTGATCTTCAACGCCGATGGACCGTAGATCATTTAGTAACAGTTCATGCACAACAGTATCAAAAGCAGCACTGAGATCGAGCAATATTAAATAACCACATTTATTTTCATCCATCATTTCCAGCAGATTTACAACAGAGCAGATGGCTGTCTCTGTAGAGTATAGTTTTCTGTAAGCAGATTGGTTGTCAGGCAAAGCTTCTATTACTTCTAAGTGACTGACTAGTTATTCAAGAATTATGTATTCAAGCACTTTTGAAACAATGGATAGATTCGAAATAGGTCTATATAAGCTTAATTCTTGGTAGTCCAGTGCATTTTTCAGAACTGTTGTGACTAGCCATTTTCTCAGGTTTGGGAAACTTACATTCATCAATGCTTGCATTTTCTATTCTCATAATTATTTTGGCTAGAATAGAAATGTTTCTCTCTCCAATTACTTCAGATATTGGCATAGGATCGATCACGCCGTTTGTTTCCTTTGCTCATTTGATAATCTTGGTGATGTCATCTTGTTTTCTGTTGTTAAATCTTTTTAATTTTGTCTGTGTGCCTGGTGTATCAGTAATCTGATGTTGAGTATTTACAAATGACCTGGTTATATTTTCAATTTTGTTTTTAAAGAATCCTTGAAAATTATATCCTAGTCCATGTGGTAGCTTCTTTTCTTTTACATTTCCCATTATACCATTTAGAAGACAATATAACTTATTTATGTCTGTTGCTGCTTCAAGGATCTTTCTCTTATAGTATTCACTTATTTTCCTTCTTAGTAGGTAGTTATATTGACACGTAGCAGTTTTGTATTCTACCAAAGAACTTTCAGTTCTTAACCTATTCCACTTTCTTTCTTTACATCTTTTTTCACTTTTTTTTTCACAAAAATCTCTCCATCAAACCAAGGAGATTGGTCTTTTACAGTTATACAGTAGTCTTTTCCATCGGTGGGTACAAGGTATCATATTCACTTCTACTCACTTTATTATAAGTGGTTGTAAGACTGTTAACGCACTTAACTCCCAACAGACGTTGATCATCATGATCACAGGGAATGTTGATAGCATTACTTATTTTCTTTGTAACTTCTTCAATAAAGGGATTTTGACGAAGGAAAAATCTATTTCTGGGCTCCGACCTGTGCCGCCCAGTGAAATACTCCTAGAGCACTATTTCTAAGGAATATAACTGCTATATATTACCAGAGAAAAAAAGCATAGGAATGCCAGGTTGAACCCAGCTCGCTCACCTATATAAGGTGTCGGTATAAAATACTGGGGCGTGATAATTCACAACCAGAGGTCTCGCACTATTTAGATATCTCCTCTTCAAAATCCCCGCCACAGCGAGGTGCCGATCAACACTACTACCACTAACCCAACCCACGCCAGTGACGTCACTCCTCATAGCACCCAAGGTTTGGGGCCCATGTTGGGAGGGAAGTCAAGGGAGGGTTCACTGGGCGGCACAGGTCTCTCGCCCAGAAATAGATTTTTCCTTCGTCAAAATCCCTTTTCTGGGCTCCGACATGTGCCGCCCAGTGAAATAGTACCAGAGAAATGGTCCCAAATCTTGGAACAATACCTGAGGAAGTAAAATAAAATCCAAAATAACAGGTAAGAGGATAGCAAGACATAGTTGATTAAGGTTCACTATGTTCAGGAGGAATCACATTCCCTGCTGCCACTGTAGCAAATATAAGGCTTCCAGAGGTTTTAAGCAGTGGCGTTTAAATACTGTTGGAGACTTCCGGCCTGTATATTTAGTAAGTCCAGTGAAGTTCATAGTAATTAACTGAGGTAGCTACAGCTCATATATCATGGACGTGAGGGAGTGATGTGGGAATGATTCTAGGTAGCCCGTTAATGAAATGCAGAATCTTCTGTCTGAGTCCTTTCAGGATGATGGTTCTTCACCTTCTCTAATGGGTAAGGGCCCCGAGGACTGAACGGGAGATATGTTTAAGTAGGCTTCCAGAGTGTTACTGGACATAAAGATGGGTCCTGCGGAAGTGGGACAATCTTCCAGGGGAACCGTCTGTCCTGGGGGTCCTCATTTTCGCTAAAAATCTTTTGTCAGGGGAAAGGAGTACTTCCCCTGACGAGAGAAATTCAATATGACCTGGATCTCTAGACAAGGCTGAAAGTTCTGATATTCTGGCACCAGAAATCAGGTTCATTAAGAACAAGGATTACCTAACCAATGGAATATAATGGCAAGTCTCGTTAAGAGTGTCTGAAGCCAACTTAAGTACGTCATTCAGAAACCAGGAAACTGAGCTAGGGTGAGTTGATGGTTTCAATCTGGCGCAGGTTCTCGGGATGGATGAGAAGTATGAATCTGTAAGGGCAATATTAAAGCCAATTGTAAAACCTTCAAGGCTGACTTAATTTGTGGTAATAGTACAAGTCGCTAAGTCTGATTCAAATAAAATTCTGAAGAAGGTTACTGTCAGATTCATAGTCATCGTCTCAACCTTTGAGTCCCTTAAAAACTGGCAAGTTTCATAACAGCCGAATCATACTGTCGAAGGGTGGATCCCCTCTTATCTGATTCTAAAAATAACGTATTTGAGGATCAATATCTGCACCTCTTGAGCTGCAAATTTCATAAAGTCCAGAAAGGTAGGGCATTCTGAATTTGAGGAAGCTAACACACAGCGAGTTGTACTGCTTGTGTTAGTATTGGATTGGGGATCTGTCGAGGTGGAGACCCAGTTCCACCAGAAGGGGAAACCCGTTGTGCTTGGGCCAGATGGGGGCTACTAGAACAACTTGGCCTTTGAAAGTCCTGAGCTTGTCTAACACTTTCATCGACAGATTTATTGGTGGGAATAGGTAAATTCTCTCCCAAGTGTTCCAGACTAATGATATTGCGTCTGTGGCGTAAGCCCGAGGATCCGGGCTGGGAGCTATGTAGCACTCTAGTTTGTAGTTGGACTTTGTTGCAAACAGATCTATCTGGAGATCCAGTACCTGAGAAAGAATCCAACTGAAGGACATTGGGTCTAGTGACCACTCCGACTCCAGCGGAGTTGTCCTCGAAAGTGCGTCCGCCACTATCTATCTAGAAGAAACCTGATATGTTGGTTTTTGGCTGGAGCCGGTTGCTTAAGGTCAAAAATACCGCCATGGCCTCTAAAACATTGATATGAAGTTGGCGGAATATTGTCGACCATAGTCCCAGGACTTTCTTGTACTGAGAGTATCTCCCCCCCCCCCCCCCCCCCCCCCCCGCCTGTTAGGGAGGCGTCTGTGTAAATGACGAGCTTGGGGGTGGATATTGTAAGGAAACGGATTTGCCAGATTTTGACCTTTGTCCATGGTTGAAGTCTTTTCTTCAGAATTGGTTGGAGTCGAGCCCTTTGTCTCGATATTACTCGTTTTCCTGGAGCACCATACTCGGCTTATATCTTTCAGTCTGGCCTTCAGTAGTATATCTGTTACTGAAGCAAACTGGAGGGCACCCAGGATTCTCTCTTGATTTCTTCTGGAAGACAATTTGTCTTTGAGAAAACGTATTGTGTTTTGCTATATCGTTCCTCTTGGCTGTTGGGAGACAGAGTGTGGGAGCATAGAACCCATTGAATCCTAACCATTGAAACTTGTCCTCGGGACCAAATGAGATTTCTCGAAGTTGATTTGGAACCAAAACTGTTGTAAGAGATTATCACTCTGTAGTTGCTGTGAGGCAGTTTGCCTAGTTGAAGCCTAGAAACGGACGAAAATGCCTTGCTTTCGGAACATGATAACGAACGTCTGCAAGATCCATAGAGGAGGTGACGGCCCCACAGAGAAGCAAGGTCCGCACCTGAGAGATGGTCAGCATGTGAAACTTGTCGCATTAAATGTAAGAATTCAGAAGCGACAGGTCTAGGATTACTCTTCGCTATTCTGAGTCTTTCTTTGGCCCGCTGAACAAGTGATCCTGAAATTACAAACGATTTACTTTCTTTATTGCTTCCTTTTGCAATAAATCGTTTTCATATAAGACTAGCTCTTCCGTTGGATGTTGATGAAAACTGGTTGGTGGAGGGGGCCTTTCTATCCAACTCCACCCCAGACCTTTGGAAATTATACTGAAAGCCCAAATGTTGAACGTTCAACGGTTCCGGAAGATGTAAAGTCCTACCCCTACCTGAGAACTCCCAATGATTTGCTGCGGATTTACCTCCTCGGCCTCGAGAGTAGCTGTTGCGAAAAGTTCCTCTCGAGCTAGCGCCTCTGGGGCGCTGGTAACCCTGGAAAGCACCCTGAGTTTCAAAGGTGGGCCTAAGGGCTGGGGAAGTAGCATAGGAGGTAGTTGCTACTTGGGACTGAGGAACCAGCACGTATTGCTGTTGGGGTTGACCCTTCGAAGTGAAAGGTTGACTCCCTTGTGCCACCGGGATGGTTTGAACCACCTGTTGGGACCGCCGGTTTGGAAGTAATGGAAAGATCTCAAACTCTTTCTACCTCGAGATTGGTTGCTGGCCGGTTCGAACTTGTGCTTGGGGACTAAGCCCATCGAACCTTGAGGCTCTGATTGACCCTAGCAGCTCCAGACTGGGGCTTTAATGAGCTTGTTAGGCTCATGTCTGATAGTGGCCTCAGACAAGACATGCCTACAGCAACGACGTCTGGCCGCAAAGAAGTCGTAG
Source organism: Palaemon carinicauda (assembly GCF_036898095.1). Lineage (NCBI taxonomy): Eukaryota > Metazoa > Arthropoda > Malacostraca > Decapoda > Palaemonidae > Palaemon > Palaemon carinicauda. The sequence goes on from NC_090752.1 coordinate 35,119,590, forward strand.
GAATCAGACAGTAAGGTTTGAAGTAATGACTTCGTCAAGACCTTAAAAGGTGGTTCTTCTTCATACATTAAAGAGGTCTTTTCTGCCATTGTAGCCGAGTTGATAGGTCTACTCAGGCGCATACAGGCTTCGAGCTCGAGGCATATCAGGGATTCCGGAAGCCTGGGTAGCCACTCACTGAACTGAATGGGAGCACAGTCAGTGCTTAATTTACCCGATGTGAAGGTCGCCGGGGCGTTAGTCCAGCAATCGTGATCCCCCAGGGACAGGAGGGAGGTCGGATGCGTTTCCTTCAGCTGCGGTAACGGCTTGTCCTCGTTTATTGCCTGCTGAGCAAGGTCCGATATCTTAGTGACACACGGAGTAGGGGTTTACTCCTCCACTAGAAACATCGTGTACGGGCTCTTGTGAGGTGTTAACGTAGTGTTAACACACTCCCACTCGTTTAAGGGCCGGACCCAGGTGGACTGAGCTTGCCCCTTTGGGTACATTTTGGTTTCTTTGGGGACCTTGTCAAACCTTACGAGTGTCTCCTCGGTAAGGCATGCGAAACCAGAGAGAGGGAACTGTAGACCCGGCGGGTAGGATTCAAAATCTTCTACAGTCCGGGTGCCAAACCCTTCGATGGTTAACATACCATCTTTGAAGGGAGAGCGCAAGGCCCCCTTCCACGGATTGCTTTCGACGAATTCCGGGAGCTTAGAGGCATCCGGGATGATATATTGTGCTGTTGAGGTAGCCCATAACAAATGAGACCCTGTATGAGGCTATCTGGTTTAGCACTCTCTCTTCCCCCTAATGGGGAATAATTCCATTCAATTGTCAAGTTCACATAGGCACCAGGAATCTTCCATCCTATAATTCGTGGTGACTCGGTATGTGACCCGAGGTTTGAGCCAGTGAGCTACAGAGGTCCGTAAATTATATATATATGTATATATATGGATAAATATCAGCACAACATCGTGTTCAAATAGAAATAAATTTCTACCTCATCCCTGGGATCGGTCGCTGGCCTCTTCTAATGAAAGGTCAGGTTGAAACTAACCATGCCACGAGAGGCCATGCATCGATCTTGAAAGGGCTGCCGGATCGAAGGGATCCTCCGGGGTCGTAGGTTTCAGGCCGGGCTTCGCTCTCGACCCAAGAGAAGTCTTAACTGGTTTTATAATAATAAGTGAGATGGTCGTCTTCCTAGAACTAGCGAAACAATCTCAAAGGTGACGCAATCCACCAACATGCACGAATGCAGGCATACCAACATAACCTACTCCTTGATGAAACGCTAACACTGATATCATAGGATAACATAAAATTAATGCTAGATGAAAGCATAAAGACGGTGTACTATATAAATGTAAGGAAAAAACTCCTAAAAGTTCGAACAAATATTAATGACGGACGAACTAACGAGAAAAAGGGCAGAGCCGAACCATGAACGGTAAGAACGGGGACGCCGTTCATATATAAACACTTCTCAATTAATAAAAACAGAGGTTACACTGCCCAATCTCGCTAAAACTCATTGATAAAGTACTTAACTTCGATGGGGTATCATGGGAATCGGCCATCGATTATAAAATAATGATAAATCCAAGGGTAAACACGAGAAAAAACATGTTGGACTTAATAACAACAAGTGCTATAAAGGAGTGTCGTTGTAGAAAAATTTTATTTATGTCTAAAGTTTATTTTCTTTACTAATGCATGTTTCTGTAGAGGTAGACTAAACGTAATAAGTTTGTGCACTGGGGAGATAGTACATTTCTCTTCAACTTTTATATCAGATACAATATTATTCATCTCATCTCTTAAAACTAAGTCCAATGTATGCCCAGTTAACCCTTTTACCCCCAGGCTTTTTGGAAATTTCCAACCCTTAACCCCCAAGGGGTTACTTTTTTCCCAGCACATTTTGGTGTATATTTCTTTTAAATTGCTCTAACAGCCTTAATTTTTGTCATAGAGAGGTCAGGTTGGTCTCATTCTCTTGGAAAATGTCTGAATTTTCTCAAAAAATTATCAAAAATATGAAAAAAATAATTTTTATAGAATTTTTTTGCAAGGACGTACCGGTACGTCCATGGGGGTAAAGGGATGGCTTTTGTGAAACGTACCAGTACGTCCTTTTGGGGGTAAAAGGGTTAAAGTAGTTGTACAGTCAACCTTATTCACTAGTCGATATGATTCTAATAACTCACTAAATGCCAAAGCGTCAGGATTTGATGCGTCATCCAAAAATGGAAGTCTCCACAGATAACTAATTCGTTTTCCTCCATGATAATCGTCTCAATGAGAGCACTGAATTCTTCAAAAAAGATACTAGTGTTTGTTCTCGGAGGTTTGTAGACTGTTACAAAGGATATTTTTCTGATTTTTTTTTTTTTTGCGTAAAGTTTATTTCTATATATTCAAAGTTTGTTACACTACAGTAGTTCTTTTCAACATTTTGAGATTTGAGTAACTTTTATGAATAAAGAGTCCGACACCCCCACCAGACCTACCTTCTCTCGGTATGTGAAAGAAGGTGTGTGTGGGGGGGTGTCATTTCAGTGAACTTTGCCTTGTCCAAGTTATTTAACCATGTTTCAGATAATGCTAGTATGTCCAAATATTTCTTGTTTATCAATTCTCGAATTTGAATAGTCTTATTACCTACAGATTGTATATTTACATAGCCACAGTTTATGACATCCTTAGTAACCATGATCAGTATTTATTGCAAGTCATTTCAATTCCAAGTCATGAGCTTTGCTTTCTCTAGAATTTACTGTGTGGTCACTTGGTTTGTTTAACTTTGTGCAGTTTATACACTTAGTCACTGGCAAATTACACTCCTTGGTGGAATGCTTTCCTGAACATTTCTAGCAGACTTTATCATCATTCTTAGACTTGCAGTCTTTTTCAAAATGTCCATACCTCTGACAGTGGTAGCAGGTGATCACGTGGTATCTATCACGTATGTTACAAGTACCCATCGTAACGAAACTTTGCCCCCATTATTATGAATAGCCCTCTGAACTTCAGGATCACATTTCAGCACATGGTGGTCCCACCCAAAGCATTTTTCTTCAGGATTACACTTATCTTCTATATTTTGGATTTGGTCCAGGTAGCAATTTCTTTGAATCGAAGCATTTCTACATCATCTTCAGCATTGTACACATTGCTTATCATTAATTTTGGTTTTAGTTTTCCAATTTTTCTCGTTTCAGTGTCAGCCACCAATGTCTGAATTTTGTTTGCCACCTCTTCTCTGATCATTTTGTCTGCAAAGTTTACAACAACATTTCCATTCGTAGTTGACCTCGTGTTAAGTATAGGAATGTCTTTAAGTGCCTGTTCAACCTTGCATTTTCTTTCAGTAATTTTAGTTGTATTTGTTGATTTTATTACCAACAGATTTTTTTTCCTCAACTTTGACAGCAAATGTCATTTTCTCCGGTTTTGGTTTCATCAATGTTTGAAGTGTTGCCTCAATTGATTCCATATTCATGGCAAGAATATCAACTTTCTCAGTGAGGTCGGTAATCTGGGTGGAATTTGCTGCGTGTGCGCTGAGGTCCGCAAGTTTGTATTCCAAGTATCTATTTTTGCGTCTTGTTCGTTTAGGGCCAGCTCTCTCATATAAACATCTTCCTTAAATTTTTATATTAATAATTTGGCTTGTCTGGCTTCACCTACGCGGTGTGGGCTTAACTAATATAGGTGATTCCGTTCATTCTCAGTGATGTCTATCACTATATACACACATTTCTTATGGTAGAATCTATCGCATTCACATCCTATCCATTTTTTCCGGTCTCCATCCGTGGTTTTACATATTAGGCAGAAATGGTTAGGGATAGACATAGTGTACTGTTTCTTATCACTTACGTTTCTCCATAAGATATTCTAAGCGAGAAACATAAAGCTAAAACACGACTCAGGGTGAGTGTTTAACGGAGCTTTGTGCAACACGTCCACTCTCTAGCGAGACGCACACCAAATTCCAGGTGGTTCTGCATGAGGAATCTCCAGATACTCTTGTCCCTATGGGACCTGAGCAGAAGGCATACCTGAGATGGTTGGTGACAGACAAGATTCTCCCCCGAGGGGTCAACCCTTCCCAGGATTTGATGCTTCTTTCAGATGCATCAAAAGAAAGTTGGGGGAGGCCACATGCTGGTACCGTCACATAAATCTCCTGAGATGAGGGCAGCTTTCCTAGCCCTACAGCAGTTCCATCAGTTCCTGATGGGTTACTCAGCGGTATTGTAAAGCAACAGCACCATGGTAGTGGCTCACGTGGAACAATACAAGGCGCTACCTTTTACACAGCACCTTTGCATTTAGTATAGAAATGCTAAGTTGGGCAAAAGACAACTCAGTATCTCTTTCAGCTTGCTGCATTCCTGACAGAAGGAATGTGCTTGCTGACATCTGAGCAGAGCTACCTAGATAGTGGCCTCCGATTGATCTTTGAAGCATCCAATAGCTAACAAAGTCCTGACTTTGTGGGGTTCCCCCGACTTTGAATCTGTTCACGATGTCCCTAAATTACAGTCTCCCTCTCTACAGTTCACCAGTCCCAGATACCCAGGCCCTACGGAAGGATGCATTTCAACAACGATGGGACAACATCAACGTTTACGCCTCTTCCCCCCTTCTGCCTATTAAGAAGATTGCTCAGCCAGGCAAGATCATCCGCAACCTAGCAATGAACCTCTTACTTCCGCTTGTTATCATGCAGGAGGGTTTGCCAGACCTTCGTTAGCTGTTGATGGAAGTTCCAAGAGAACTCCCTCCACGACAAGATCTACTCAGACAACTGCATGTGAACATCATCCATGGAGCCATAGGATCCCTACGTTTGCATGCCTGGAGACTTTTCAGCATCTCACACGGAGAAGCTTTTTGCAGCAAGTTGCGAAGATGATGTTCCGGATATCTCCAGAATTCTCCAGCTGCTGGTTACCAGGCTAGTGGACTACCTTCTGTGGTTGGTGTAGTGGATGGGAAATCTCCCCCCCCTCGTTGTCACTTCCAGCAATGGCCGAGGTTTGTCTTGGGATACCTTCGAGGATAAAAATCCTCTAGGTCTCGGTGGTGAAAGGGTATCACTCGGCCTTGAATCTTGCCTTTAGGCTGAAAGAAGTTAACTTTTTCTCTGTGTCGGTATTGTCTCTCCTCATACGGAGTTTTGAGCCCACCTGCCCTCAGTCGGAAGTTAGACCTTCTCTATGGAGCATGGTTTGCTTTCTTCAATCCCTGATGGATGCCCACTACAACCCAGGAGGCCAAGCATCCGATCTTCACCTGACCCTGAGGACAGGTTTCCTACTCCCATTGGCTTTGGCCAAGAGAGTCGGCGAATTCCATGGTCTTTTTACAACTCTCGTTCAGGGCAATGTGGGAGATAGTACTCGACTTCATTCCTAGCAGCATCAGATCCCAGATTCAAACCCTTTCGGATTGGGAGTCTTTGTAGCGTAACCAATGATCCAAATCAACAGCTACTTTGCCATGGAGGAGCTTGAGGTGCTACCTCAAGAGAACTACAGGAGCTCCACCTCCGAGTGTCAGCACTCTCGTCAGCTCGGGGAAGGTCAAGAGAAGGATCACCAAGAACATGTTCTCAGCTTGGATTCGACCGGGCATTGAAACCTGATCCTTCTCGTCAGCAGAGGTGACCTAGAGCTCATAATGTTAGAGGTATGAGCAGAGGCATGAGCACGACCCTAGCGTTTAAGAAGACCTACTCTGTGACACAGGTCCTAAAAGTGTGCACGTGGAAGCGTCGAGCGATCTTCACTGCTCACTTCCTGCAAGATGTGACCACTGGAACATGGAGACATTCTTGATTGGCCTAGTGGTGGATACACGATAAATGGTTTAAACACTACAGGCTTCTTAATGAACAGGTAGCAGGTAGTGGAGGCCAGAGTTTAACTGAGATTAAGTCTGGAGTGATTGATAAAGAATGGCTGGCTTTCTTTCTTTCATCTATCCCTCTAATGAGGAACTGCACCTGTCTTCAGGTTAAACCATTTCCCTTGTGTAACCTGGTATAGAGATACAGTAATGCCTCACAACACGAAATTAATTCTTATGCAAATTATCTCATTCGTTCCAAACCCTTCAAAACAGTACATTAAATCTCATAATAAAGCTACAATATAACCACAATGAAATACTGTAGAGCCAAATGCATTTGAACCATTCAATATACCTAAACTAACTGTTAATACCAGTAAATTAAGTTGTTATTACAACATAGTGTAATAATGAATGGAAAATAATACAATACATACAGTACAATACTCTACATATACTAATTATACAGTTCCATATGTACTGTACTACAGTATTATAGTTACCCCTATTATAGACTACAGCTACATTTTCTGTTGCCTGAACCCATTTTCATCAACTCTTTGTGATGGGTGACTATGTTATTCTTAGCCTGGCTGGCAAATCTCTTTTCTTAAAATGAAACATTTTTTGTAAAGTGAGTCATAAAAATATTCACATCTCGTTTTGCAGCTTGAAAATTTTGTAAGCAGAGTCTTTCATGAAGAGAGGTATGACTGTATACAGTATACCTGTTGCATTCCTGGTGAGGTGGGATTGGGTAATGTATATGGCTGATTCAAAGATTCCTAATTTTTTTAGAATTCTTACCTAGACTAGTCACACTGCTAGTTTCATATAATCACACATATTGCTCAGGCTGCTAAACGTGCTTTGCATGGAATTTAGCGAGGTGTCAAGCTCTTTCCCTGTTACGTGCAAAGCACGTATGGGTAAACTACTGGCCAAAAGCCAGCCAGTTGGTTCGGACTCTGCCCTCCTAATGAGTGAGTCCTCCCTAATAAAGAGTGAAAGCGTTTGTATTTAGTGTTGGAACAAATGAAAATTTGGAAAGTAATTTGTATTTTGCCTTACGATACAAAACTTGAGCTCTTTATACAAATTGGCCTGCCATCACCTATCCCCTGATAAGTCCTGCCTGCAAGCTAAAATGATGATAGAACACTTGTGTGTGTGTGTGTGTGTGAGCGAGATAGCCGGCTACAGTTACACCTTGCTGAAAGTCTTATGGCTAGTTTCAGCTTCACCGAAAGTGTGATCCCAAACAAAAAGCTCAAACTTTGTATCGTTAAGAAAAATACAAATACAGCTTACTTTATTATTATTATTATTATTATTATTATTATTATTACTATTATTATTATTATTATTATTAGCCACAATCCTAGTTGGAAAAGCAGGATGCTATAACCCAGGGGTTCCAACAGGGAAAATAGCCCAGTGAGGAAAGGAAACAAGGAAAAAATAAAGTATTTATGAACAGTAACAACATTGAAATAAATATTTCCTTAAGAAACTATGAAAACTTTAACAAAACAAGAGGAAGAGGAATAAGATAGAATAGTGTGCCCAAGTGTACCCTCAAGCAAGAGAAATCCAATCCAAGACAGTGAAAGACCATGGTACCGAGGTTATGGCACTACCCAAGACTAGAAAGATTTCTTTGTCTACATCTTTTGCCACTTCTAGGTGGGGTTGATGTTACTGGTCAGCTTTCTCCATCTACCTCTGTCCCACACCTCATCATCAGTTAATCCCTTTGATAGATGGTCATCCTTTGTACAGTCCACCCACCTTCGCTTTGGTCTCCCTCTCCTTCTCGTTCCCTGTACCTCCATTTCTATCACTCTCCTCCCAATATACTGTTCATCTCTTCTCATGACATGACCTTACAACCTCAATCTACTTTCTTGGATCTTATCTGATAGTTTTCTAACTCCTGTGGTACCCCTAATTACCTCATTCTGTATCTTATCTCTTCTTGTCACCCCACACATCCATCTCAACATTCCCATCTCTGCCACATCCATCTTTTTCTCTTCTGTCTTCATTATTGCCCATGCCTCCACTCCATACATCATTGCCGGTCTCACAACTGTCCTGTGTACTTTACCTTTCAACTTAACCCCTATTTTCCTGTCGCATAGTACTCCATCGCACTTTTTCCCAATTCTTCCATCCTGCTTGTATTCTGTGGTTTATTTCTGCCCCCAGATCACCATCCTCTGCAACTGTTGATCCTAAATACCTGAAATTCTCAACTCTTTTTCAATCTCTCTCCTTGTAAACTAACTTCCCCATTCTCACCATTCTTCAATCTCAAATACTCTGTCTTTTTCCTGCTGATCTTCAATCCCCTATTTTCCATTTCTTTTCTCCACTCCTCCAGCTTCTATTCTACTACCTCTTGCCTAGTGCTACACAGTATAACATCATCAGCAAAAAGCATACACCAAGGAGACTGATCTCTAATACCTTGTGTTACTACATCCATGACCAGATCAAATAGGTAAGGGCTCAATGCAGACCCCTGATGTAGTCCCACATTTACTGGGAAACTTTATGGTAGGCCTATACTGCTCTTAACATTTTCTTCTGCCCTTTTATACATATCTTGGGTAATTCTTACGTATTTCTCAGGGACTCCCTTTTCTCTCATACATCTCCACAGCTCCTGACGTGGTACTCGATCGTATGCCTTCTCCATGTCAATAAAGATCATATGTAATCCTTTTTGTTTCTCCCGATGTTTTTCTATCGTCTGCCTCAAAGCAAATATTGCTTCTACAGTCCCTCTTCCAGGCATGAATCCAAATTGTTCCTCACCAATTGTTGTTTCATCTCAGAGTCTCTTCTCAATAATGATCTTCTCCCATATTTTCATAGTATGGCTTATCAGCTTTATGCCTCTGTAGTTGCCACATTCCTGGATGTCTCCCTTCCCCTTATAGATGGGAATGATTAGGCTTCTTCTCCATTTCTCTGGCATCTTTTCCTGATTGAAGATCTGCATCAGGTCCCAAAAGATATCTATGCCTTCCTCTCCAAGACTCTTCCACATCTCTACTGGTATATTATCCGGTCCTGCAGCTTTACTATTTTTCATATTCTTTACTGCTTGTTCTACTTCTCTTCTAGTCACTCTTATGGTAACTGTCTCGTTTGGGAGTCCATCTTCAAATACTCTACTGTTCTTGGGTTCCCCTCATTCAATAGTCCTCCAAAATAAGTTTCCCACCTTTTTTTAATTTCATTCTCTTCTGCTAGAACTATACCATTGCTGTCTTTTATTTGCCTTATCTGTGTCAGGTCTTTAGATGCAGCATCTCAGGCCTTAGCAATTCATAATATTTTCTTCTCTCCTTTTGGTGTTTCCATCTCTTTATAGACTTCATTTAATGTCTCTTCCTTTGCCTTTGCTACTGCTCTTCTTGCTTCTTTCTTTGCTTGTTTAGTTTTCTTTATCCTTCTTTCGTTGCTTGTTTATAGTTTTCTTTATCCTACTCTTGTCCTGATAGATCTGCCTTCTTCTTGGCTTCTTTCTTGGTTTTTACCCGTTCTTGCACCTCATCATTCCACTACCATGATTCTTCATCATTTTGGGGGTCTTCTTCCTGATGACTTTCCTAGTACTTCCTCACCGATCCTTAGAATCACTTTATTATTCTCGGTCCTCTATTCTTGTACATCCTCATGTAACCTTACTGCTTACAGCACTCTTTCCTTAAACAACTCTCAGTTCTTCCTCTTTCAATTTCCACCACTTAATCTTTGGGTCCATTCTCGTCTTTTTACTTCTCCTACAATTCCTTAGTCTGCAATTAATTACCACTAACTTGTGTTGCACTGTTACACTCTCCCCATTTATCACCTTGCAATTTCTAACTTCCTTCAGATGGTCTCTCTTACACTGCAGCAAATCTATCTGGCTCTCCCTGCCACCACTACTGTAAGTAATCAGTCTGTTAATCTTCTTCTCAAAGAAGGTGTTGATCACTGGTAGGTCAAAAGCCAATGAAAAATCAGTCACTCTTTCTCCCCCATCATTTCTCTCACCCACACCCCAAACTCCATGTGCTCTCTCTATCCCTTCCCTACTAATTCCCAAGTGGCCGTTCAGATCTCCTCCTATAATTACCCTTTCCCTTGCAGGAATTATTCCAAGCTCCTGGTCCATCTCCTCCCAGAATGTATCCTTCTCCTCTGTACATCCAGTTTGCGGGGCATAAGCACACACCACATTGACTATTGTTGCTCCCAGTCCTAGCTTTAAACTCATAATTCTGTCATTTTTCCCATTGACCCCAATCAAATTTTCCAACTCAATTTCTTCCTTCCATATTTGCTCCACCGTAATATAATTTACAACCTTCGCCTAGTTCTCTTGCCTTATTTCCCTTCCACCTGGTCTCCTGCACACACAGCACTCCAATCTTCCTTCTCTCCATGAGGTCAACCAGCTCTCGCCCTTTTCCAATCATTGTCCCCACATTCAGAGTTCCTACTCTCATCCTCTCCACAGATATTTTCCTCTGAGTTTGCCTCTTTAACCCAGCCCACCCATGATTGGGTAGCCCTTGCCGATTTTTCGGAGGGATCAGGCGAGGTCCCAATGCGTCGCTTAAGGGGGACGCCCTAGCATTAATTTCATTCTGATTATACTCACTGACCATAGTTGTTTTGGCTAATTTTTCATGGCCGGATGCCTTTCCTGCCGCCAACCCTTGCCATTTACCCGGGCTTGGGACCGGCACCAAGTTGAGGCTGCCTTGCCCCCCCTCAGTGGCTGGGTTACCCAAGACTAGAGAGTAATGGTTTGATTTTGGAGTGTCCTTCTCCTAGAAGAGCTTCTTACCATAGCTAAAAGAGTCTCTTCTACCCTTACCAAGAGGAAAGTAGCCACTGAACAATTACAGTGCAGTAATTAACCCCTTGAGAGAAGAATTGTTTATTAATATCAGTGTTGTCAGATGTATGAGGAAAGAGGAGAATATGTAAAGAATAGGCCAGACTATTCAGTGTATATGTAGGCAAAGGGAAAATGAACCATAACCAGAGAGAAGGATCCAATGTAGTACTGTCTTGCCAGTCAAAGGACCCCATAGCACTCTAGCGGTAGTATCTCAACGAGTGGCTGGTGCCTTGGCCAACCTACAGTATTTTGAGGTTATAATGTGTTTACAGTGAACCCTCGTTTATCGCGGTAGATAGGTTCCAGTCGCGGCCGCGATAGGTGAAAATCCGCGAAGTAGTGACACCATATATACCTATTTATTCAACATGTATATTCAGACTTTTAAAACCTTCCCTTGTAAGTAGTACTGTTAACAAACTACCCTTTAATGTACAGAACACTTAATGCATGTACTACAGTACCCTAAACTAAAACAGGCACAAATATTAAAGGTGATTTTATATCATGCATTTCCTAAACATGCTAAAAAGCACGATAAAAAATGGCAACCAATGTTTTGTTTACATTTATCTCTGATCATAATGTAGAAACAAACTGGAGGTAGAGCTTTGCTTATTACCCAGACATATTTCCCATACTTTTCCCTTAGAACTACATCACATCTTCCTACTTTAGATATATATATATATATATATATATATATATATATATATATATATTATATATATATATATATATATATATATATATATATATATATATATATATATATGTGTGTGTGTGTGTGTGTATATATATATATATATTTATATGTATACACATATACATACCTACATATATACATAAATACATGCATACATATATATACATATATATATATATTACTGTATATATATGGGTTATGGAAAAAATCCGCGAAGTGGTGAATCCGCGATGGTCGAACCGCGAAGTAGCGAGGGTTCACTGTATAAGAATATTGAGAGGGTTTTTAAAGCCTAAATTTATGAAAATAAAAAAAAATATGCAAAATTATAACAACAGCGAAAAAAATATACCATAGATTTTTTTGTATCTACTGTGCTTATGGTTTATCAGTTATTGTGGGATTCACTGGAATGTAACACCTATGATAGTCAGGGGATTACTGTACCTTCTTTCCTAGTGTAACTCATCTGGCACTGTCTTGGCTGTCATTATGTTCTCAACAGCTTGAGATGTTTTGTTTGCTAGTTTAAAAGTGGGATGATATGATGGCAGGGTTGGAGGGAAAAATATTCTATTGTTTATTTAGAGGTTGTCAAGTTGGCACGTCCACTTAATATCCTGTTCAATTCAGATGTAATTATGAAGTAATAGATTTTACTGTGAAAGCCATGGAATGAAGTATCATGTAATTAATGTGTTGCTTTAAATCTTATCCAGTTAGATAAACCAAAACAAAATTATTGTCTTCCTCCTGTCTTGTCTTATCCTTAATGTATAATAGATTATCCCTTTTTGGTTTTAGAGTTCACTGTGCGATCTTTGTGGGCGAACCTTCAGCAGAAAGGAGGCACTTCAGCGACATCAGGCCAAAGTGCACCGAGTTTCCTATGGCACTCATCAGTGTGCCAAATGTGGACAAACCTTTCTGCATACTTCTCTCTTGATGGAGCATATAAGGGCGCACAGAGGCTACCCTTGCCCTGAATGCAATAAGATTTTCACTTGCATGTCAAATCTAAAAGTGCACAGACAAACATATCATCAAAACAAAACGTTGTATGTTTGTTCCACATGCAATAAACGTTGGAGATTTCATACTAGTTATACTAACCATATGCGAAAGGTAAGACAGTTTATGCTTTCTCATACCCTTTTATAAATTTAACTTAAGAAAATTATTTATATGTTATGGACATAATAACACTGATTACAAGTTTAATATTTAATGTTATTGCATCCAGTAATTCATTGACTCTATACAGAAAGGCCTCATGAAGTTGGATCCCAATAACTCAGAAATATCTCTAATTTATTGCAGAGTTCCCACTAACGCTCACAACTGATATCTTGTGATAAAGTCTTGTGCTGTGTTGCAAGGTGTACTTGTCTTTAAGAACACTGTGACATATGGTAACACAATCTTGCTTGTCATGCGACCCTCAGAATTTGATCTCCAATACTGTATATGATTTCATGTTGTATCCTGAATTTTTTCTAGTTCCATATTTGCTAGATTGTCCCAGTCATTGCTACCAAAACTTCCCTATAATTTTTCTTTTATCTTGCTTACACCCTCCATCTCAGTTCTTATAAAAAACATGTTCAATTATTTTTGCAAAAGCAAAGAGATTGAAGTGGTAAAAAAGTGATACATTAAATCATGATTACAGTCATTCCCCGCTTTTTGTGAGGGTTATGTTCTATTAAAAACCTTTCCTACAATCTTATAACACTTTCTCACACTCATATAAACACTTTTTTGGGCTCAGGCCATGTCGTCCTGATGAAAGGGTTCCTTTAGGTAGCCTTCTAAGGGATATTTGCTACAGTGATACTCCCAGAGAATTAAATGGAAGGTCTCCAGGATTCTAACTCCTGGGGCAAGTATCCAATAAAGAATATTGCATAATATTAGGGGACGTATTCTAGATACGACACATGGCAATCTTCACCCCGAATAAATTTAACTCTTCGATGTAAGGGGGAGAAGTGGCAAAAGAAAGGGGTGCCATTCTAGGCACCCAGTGGACCTCCTTCCCTACTACTCCCTCGACGCCATTCCTTTTCCAGTAGCCTGCTAAGCGTGTTGTGCTCCCCTTTAACCCTGTGTTTTTTACTAATTTTTGGAATATTCATCATGCAATCTCCAGCATCTTCGTCATCTAGAAAGTTGAGTATTAATTGTTTCCTGTGTATAATTTTAGTCTCCCTTGTCACAGTTAAATTACATTAATTTAAATGTGTTTGGGTGAGCATTGCCGAGACCGGAGGTAGTCATTTTACGACTGCTGTCGCCCGTTACATTCGCATTTTATTTAATCAGTGGGGCGACACTTCCCGGTTTTAAGCTATAATATTAGCTAGTTAGGAAAATTATACAAGCTGTGATATTGCATACATAAAAATTATTCCTCTTTCTATTATGTGACTTTACTTATCATATGCCGCGGGAACCCCGGTGGTATCGATTACCTTGGCTGGGGCTCCTACCAAAGTAAGGCTACTCTTGCTCATATATATGTTAGTAAAGTAATTCCCCCTGTTTAGCCTCACCCTATCGTTCCTTCTAGATTCGTATGAGATATTACATTCTCTAGAATCTATAGACTCTATAGACAAATTACAATATTCACTCTCTCTCAGAGAGAAGAGGCTAAACCCTACCTCCCTTCCCGAGTGTCGCCGCCGTTATAGGCGGCAGCCACTGTCCCTCTTCGTCGCCTTCGAGTAGAACGAAGTTCTTACTGCTTCCGGCCTTGATTTAGATAGTGACTTACTCAGGGTGCCCTTGTCTTGCCATTGACAATGTCGTCAGTACAGGAAGCTATGCTTCCTCAGTTCATTGTTTGAGGGAGGCGGTATACCTCTGATATCAATGAACTATAAGACCCTCTGTCCTTTAGTGACGTCATGCCGTCACAAGATTCTTTCACCGGTATCTTGACAGGGTGACTGCGTTACCGGCTGGTACCCTGCCGGTAGCAGTTAGTTCAGCCGTCTCTGCCACCTTCCCCCTTACTGCCTTTCTTCACAGGAAGTGAGTAATATTGGGGGGAAGATTGAGACGGCTGCCGGTGAGAAACCTAACATACTTTTGAAAGTCTTCAGCCCTCCCTTGAGCTGCCATCCACATTCATTGCCGTTGACTTCATTGTCGGCGACAGGCCTTTTGTGGATGGGTGGGAGCCAGAATCTGATAGATTCTTTCCCCTTCCATTGGAACTTTCATTCCGGCAAGGAGACAGTAGGCGGTCTGATAGTCCTCCTACATTTCCAGCTGTTATGTTTATTCATACTAGTAGGAAACTCTCCTTCCTTAATCTTTCTCTCTCTCTAACCTAACACCGGCAATGCCGCCAGCAAACTACTGTATACAACTATACAGTAGTACACATGTTTTCTAACATACTATGTGTTTCCTATCGCAGACAATTGTTGGGACCACGATATTCTGTTGAGGTTGAATACTCCCTCAACACCCTGACGGTTTTCCTCGATCAACAGGGACTTAATATACCCGATCGGTATTAATATATACTACAGGGGGATAATGTTAGTATAAGACATTTACTAACTCTAACTCTAGTTCCTAGAGTTTCTCTACCTTGTATCCTCCCTATCAGGGAAACTGAATATTAATACTGACGGAGGTCTCAGCAATGGCCTGGGAGAGGAAATACAGATATGTGTCTTTTTCATTTCCTTTTAAGCTTACTATCCTAAGCTACCGTAAACAATAGTGATTACTATTGTTATAAAAAACTATGCTTTTATATCACTGATATAAAAAACATGGAGTACTCATTTGGTTTTTTCCTTTACAGGAGGACCCTGTGGAGAAGTGCGCAGCATTGTTCTGCAACCATAAAGGGAAAGACTTTTGTGGTCACACGAAGTGCAGGACTCATGCCCCCTACTGCATCGTGTCAGGAGTCCTAAGGTATTGGAATCCAAAGGGTTGCCCCACCTGCTCAACCCAGCTGGCCAACGGCTTCGGCAAAATCCCCTAGTTACCATAGAGACTAGGGATACAGCAAGGGACACCCTTTGCAAATGGGTAAGAGGGTTCCAAAAGAACTCTCCAGGACCATACTTACCCAATGACTCCCTAAGTTGCCTACTGTTCCCCAAGGCTCTGCCGAGTGCGGTGGTGCCCCAGGAACAGCTCCGGTCTCCCTTCGTACAACTGAAGATAGACTCGGACATTAATGAGGCACTAGAAGGCATGGACATCCACCAAGAAAGGAGGTCAGAAGTGTCCACCGATGCCGAACAGGACCTGCTGCAAGGTGGCCCTGAAGAAAACGTGGACCCTCCACGAGCGAAGGAAGAAGTATCCATGTCAACGGCAACAGAAGACCCTCAGTTTGCCATGACGGCATACCAACCTCTGCCGTCAACATCTCCGGGCCCAACTCCACAACCAGTTGCCCAGGTCAACACAAATGAGAGATTCTAACATCTCTTCAACGGATGATGGAATTGTTCCAACGAAAACAAGAGACGATGCGGGAATCGCTCAAGCAGCAGCAAAAACTGTTGCAGGAGAGGATGGACCGCTTCAGATCCACCAAGGGCACGGCTAAGAAGCCTCTTAGAGTGTCGGATCTCCCTCACTGCTCCGAAACTAATCCCTGGAGGTATGCGGAGCATATGCCCATGATGAATGGAAAACTGTTCGTCTTTGAGAAGTTTGAGGCCAGACAGATTGAACACCTTGAGTTCTGGCCTAACATTTTGGCCTATCCAGAGTGCTACATGAGACTGCGGGATGAAAATGCAGCCCGAGAGGAAACGGTCCCCAAAGAGATCATTGTTTTCGAACATGAGAAGGCACATGCCATTCTCCTGAAGGCCTTGAAGGGAGCCAGGTACACCAACTCCAAAGTCTCAGCACTGAGCAAGAGACACCCCACCTTTCTTGCCCCTTCCTCCATCTCTTTCCCCTTTACGGAGAAAGCACTAGACTTTGCCCTCAAGGCAGTCGATGAGGGAAAACCCTGCCCAACCCTAGAGGAATGCAAGCCATTCTCTCTAGCACTGCCTACCTGCAAGGAGAAGTGGAAGGATGTCCACCTAATCTTCTCCGTCTCTAAGTTGGATCCAGAGATAGCAGAACAACAGTTCAATGAGAACTTTCCAAAGTTGCCAGACCATCTTCTGAGGAAGGAATAGGAGTCGAAGGAGAGACTTGCGGCTTCCCTCTCTCATCAGAACTGTCTGGAAATGAGTGCAGGTCAACATAATGCCCCAGAAATGTTCATCTTCCTGGCTAAGTCTCACATGGGTACCCTTGTGAAAGACCTATACGCTTTCTTCAGAGCGAGGAGAGCCTGTAGAGAGTTCGTCTTGGCCTCAGCAACCATCAGACACGAACCAAGGAAGCTGATGACCTCGAACATCTGGGGTAAAGACCTTTTCCCACAGGAACTGGTCCAAGAGATCATTGCCAGAGCAGCCACGGAGAACAGGAACCTTCTCCAAAAGTGGGGCATGACCTCGAAAAGGAAATCATCCTCGGAAGGAGGTCCCCAACCCAAGAATAAAAAGGCAAGGAGACCTCATAGACCTGCACAACTCCCCGCCATGACGATGACCACGATGCCTCAGACCACCTTCCAGATGGTCCCTCAACAACTGGTAGCCCAGTCTCCAGTTTTTAATCCTACCTTTGAGAGGCAGTCGACTTCTTTTCACCCCAGTCAGAAAGGAAAAGGCCCTAAGAGAAGTTTCCCAGGAGGTAACTTCTCTTAGGGCCGAGGAGGATGGGTTGCGGAAACAAATCCGTAGGACCCCCCAAGCAATGAGGGGTTCCTGGTGGGGGCCAGACTACATCACTTTCGGGATCGCTGGACCTTCGATCCCTGGGCCCACAGCCTAATCACGAATGGACTCGGGGGGAAATGGAGCAGAACTCCACCCCGTTTTCCAGAATTCTTCCAACACATACTCTGAAGTATCGAATAAAAGTACTGATGGAATAAAAGTACGAAGTGGAAAAAATCTCAATATTTGATAAAAGTACTGATGGAATAAAAGTACTGGGTGGAAAAAATCTCGAAATTTAATAAAAGTACTGGATGGAATAAAAGTACTGCCCGGAAAAAAAAAACCCCGAAATTTAATAAAAGTACTGGATGGAATAAAATTACTAACTGGAAAATAACGATTTCTTGAAGGGCGAGTCTACAATAGTATTGCATATTCTTTCGCTTCATTTTTCTAATTCTACGATAGTTTTACTTGCTGCCCAAAAATTTACGACGTTAAATTCAGGACACAGACATGATTTATTTATTTTATTATCATTATTAGTTGTATTTATTTTTTTATATTTTATTATTGCGTTCGCCATGAATAGCAAGTGGCCCTACAATTGTACTTGCTAACGACAAATTCAACTCAGCAGTGTCCAAGGCTAGGCGAGCCCAATATCCCAAAATCCTGAAACCGTCCCCCCCCCCAAAAAAAAATAAAAATAAAGAAAAGAAAGAAAAAAAAACTTTTACTGTAAAAAAAAAAAAAACTCACCAGGTAAAATTCACTCTGTATTATAATTCATTTATCTTGTATTATAATTCATTTATCTTGAAAACAGGATATATACCGTATATCCCGTGTCATAAGACACTACAAGTGGTATAACGCACCCTTAAATTAGCAAGGCAGTTCTAGAAAAAAAATTTAGGATTTTAAAAACTTCTTAGTACAAATCCCTAGTCAGAGACTCTAGTGTGATTACTGTCTTGCACCGTAACTTTTCTTATTTTGGGTGAATTATCAAATGTTCAAGTTAATATTAATTAGCTATAGGCCGATTATCCCAATTCTATTACATATTCTTATAAGAAACAACTAAATCAGTCGTAGTTTCCACCACAACTACACGTTTACTCATGTGCTTGAAGTTTCAAGTGTTGTTTACATGAAAGCAGCATTGCCAAAGGTTCTTTATAAAATTTTGGTAAAGATGTAAAATTCTAGTGATATTTGCAAAATTCCTCATATACCCTATAAATATTCACACAAAATGTAGTTATTGATTATAGAAATCTATAAATTCTTTTAGGTGGAATACTTTCGCTACTGTTTATGTGATTCTGGATCTAGTTACTTTTCTGCTAACTTAGTAATACTGCACTCAACTAACAGAAGTTTTTTTTTCCAAGGACGTATTCAGCAACTGTCTGTTTTCAATATTTAACTTAGCCGGTGATTATATAGCTGCAACTCTGTTGCCCGACAGACATTTCTACGGTAAAAACTCGCCAGCGATCGCTACACAGGTTGCGGGTGTGCCCAACAGCGCCATCTGTCGTCCAGATACCCAGTACTCAATGTAAACAAAGACTCAATTTTCTCTCTGTCGAGCTATCGACAAGACGTACTTACTCGCTGTTGCTAAACTGGAGTTTTTTCACAACTAATTGGTGAAGTACTTTATTCTAGTTTTGAGCTTTCGCTATGCAGGTGTTTTATCTTCATCTTAAATCTTGAACTCGTTTTGGATAGATTTAATTATGGTGACAAAGAGAGTATGGACTTTCTTTCACTTTTAAATGGCCGACCCTTCCCTTAGACGGAAGTGTGTTTAGGCTTTTAGTAATTATATCACGTTATAGATTTTCCTCTATATATTTTATATCTCTCCGCCTTTATTAGGCCTCTTCGATTAACTTTCCATTTATTATAAACATATAAAAATAATTTTAATGTTTTGTTTATATAGACCTTTCCTGAGAGTAGGCGGTCCTAACTTGGAAACCGAAGTTAATCAACGTTGAGCCCTTTATATCGTAATTAGCTTTTAAAGAGCTAAGGATTTAAAACTTTTTAAATGTAATATTTTATGAAAGAATTTCTTTGATAGTCTTCGTACTGTTTTCAAAGATGAACTAACGTTTAGTTTATTTATGCTACGCAGTTGTTGACGTTCAGGACGTTCAACATGCGCTCTATCGTTACGATAGAGAGAGAGTGTATCACGGTTTCACTTTGCAGTAAGAGTAAATCGATTCTGACGTTTTGTTCATTCTTTCTTAGCTTAAATGTTTTAAATTCTATTTTAAAGGAACTTTTTATTTGAGAAACCTTTCAGTTTTTTCCTTTAGTCAAATAACATGTTTTTTTTGACGAAATATAATTGGGCTCTTCTCTTAGGTGCGAAATCAAGAGAGAAAGAGAGAGAGAGAGATAGAGACGGAGGGAGAGAGAGGAGAGAAAACGTTCCGTTCAAGCGGGTAACGTTGTTCTCGAGTTACTCTCGTCCCTAGTCGCTGTACGGGGAGGAAGGATAAAACGTTTTAGTTTTTTATTCTCGTCCCCAGGCTATGTGCGGTGAGAGATTGAAAACGTAGTTATATGAACTAGTGTTTAGTCTCTTTCCCAGCCACTGATTTTTTTTTATCTTAAAATATGTTTTCTGTTTTTTGCTGGTATTAATGAGCTTGCATTATACGACTGATTTCGCAATTACTACCTTTTAATGAAGGGTAGAATTGCGTGTTTCAGGTAGAAATCAGTAAAAGTTTCGATTTCAGTGAAATAAGTGCAAAACAGAAAATCGAAGTGATAAAGTGATAAAGTGATATGCGCAAAGTGTTACAGTGTTGCGTCCGAGGGTTCGTCTGTTCGTGCCTGTCGTTCACCTAGTCCGGGACCTCTTACATGCTCCCAAGCCCAGGGGAGAAGTAATGTCAAACGACTTATGGGTTCGAGAGGCCTTGACCAACGAACAGACGTTTTCCCTCTATGGTATCGGGTGTATCTTACCAAGATCTCCCCTACCATAAGACGAGAGAGACGTTGTTTCTCCTCGTCATCCGAAGGCTTTTCGCATAAGAAACCTGTCACAAGGTTTCGAAGCCCTTAAGCGAAAGTCAGTCCTTTCAGGACAGGTCCAGCGTCCTGGTTACAACCATTAGGACAGCTCTGACCCTATGCAGTCATCGGATAACTGCTCGCCGCCTAACAAAAGCAGACTCCGAGAGTCTTTTTTTGTAGGCAAAGTGTTGCGGTCACAGACGTTACCCTCGTCTCTTACCACAACCTTTTCCGTTGATCCTTAATGGGTTGTATGGCAAGACATGCAGTATATGCTTGCCTCCCTTATGGAAGACTATTCTACCGATTAGTCCGTTGAGTCTAGCCGTTTATCTCATCGATATCCTGGCTTTCAGCCAACCTAACGTTCCATTGTGCTTACTGTTGACGTTGGCGTAGCTTAGTCACGTCAGTTAGGTTGTTTAGAACCACACTCGATGCGGTCTCGTGTGGTTTTTCAGCCGCATTTGGACGTTAGGCCACTTGCTGATGCTCCTGTTGACGTTCAAGACGTTCACTAACAATCGGAGTTGACTTGTTTTGACGCTGTGCGTCAACCTCCGCATTCTAGAGTTGTTTTGACTGCTCAGTCTAGGCAGTCAAAGCAGTCTCGAGTGGACGCTGTGCGTCCTCACGCACCTGTTGTGGTTGACAGTTCAGTTGTTGACAGTTCACAGACTGTCAAGCAGTTACATGACGTTGCGTTCTGGTCCGCTACTAATGCACCAGTGAGTGTGGACTCTGCTTGTAAAGCATTGCCACCACGGTAGGTCTCTCCCTTGCTTGAGACTCAGCTTTTATCGGACAAGGTTCCTGTAGATGAAGTTGCTGTTCCCCCTCCTACTGATATTCCCTTGAGGACTCTGTCAGATGGAGAGGAGCCTAAAGCTGCTTAGCCTCCTATGGACTTTAATTAAATCATGATGATTTTTTTAAGGATCTTTGTCCGGATCTTTTTGTAACTGCTGCTCCTCGTTCGCCTAAACGTCAGAGCTTACACTAGGCCTAGCTACTTCGAAGCCGTTGTTTTTAAGCTAGTGCTCTCTCGCTCTCCTAGAGAGCTTTACGTTGGCTAGGCGACTGGTTTTTCACCAGGAGGAGTTTGGGGGATACAGCCTTTGCTTTCCCTTCTTTTAAACTGGTTTATAGAGCGAGAGTCTGATATGACACGAGAGAAGTTCTCGGCTTGGGAGTTCATGCCTCTGCCCAGATAGACTTCTCAATTCTCGTAGACTCTCCCTGGCGCCTGGCCAGGAGACGCTCCAAGTTGTTTACAGGTCAACTTCACAGCTGTTTTCGAGCCTTTGAAGTTTTGCTGTACAATTATGTCACGCATAACAAGGCTTTCAGGGATGGTAAACGGTACCGCCTCAGTCGCTAACCCCGTCTGTTGCCACACCTGCTCCCGTAGACCCTAAATGGGCTTTGCTGCAAGACATGCAGTCCAAGCTTGCGTCCTTGATAGAGGACTTTAATGCGGAGAAGGTTGCTACCGAACCTTCTGGCCAACAACCTTCCAACCGGTCGGTTGTGCGCCCTGTTGACGCTGAGGTAACCTACTCGCGTCTGCCAGTTGAGGTGGTTCCTCCACCGATGCGACCCAGTGTGGGTTGCCAGCCGCACGTTGACGTTAAGCGACGCTCGGAGGTGGTTGTTGACGTTCAGGACGTTCAACAACCAGCAGAGGTGACTTGTTTTGACGCAGTGCGTCAACCTCAGCAACCCGGTAGGGTGTTGACTGCACAACCCAGACGGTCTAGACAGTCTCGGGTTGACGCTGTGCTTCCTCGCGCACCCATGGTTGTTGACAGTTCACAGACTGTGCAGCAGTTCCATGATATTGCGTCCGGCTCCGTCACGCATCCACCAGTGCGACCGGACTCAGCGAGCCAGACGTTACCCACTCCGTTGCCGTTTCCTCATCAGTTTTCGGATGAGGAACCCTCTGATGAGGACGTTGCTGAACAACAAGACGATCAGCCCCCAGAATAGATCAAGCCCTGCTATCCATCCAGAAGATGCTGAAGAAGGAACGCTGCTCAGTCAGGCTGTGGATGAGTCTGGTAGGGACGCTGTCATCCGTGGAACAATTTGTGTCACTAGGAAGACTACACCTCCGTCCTCTTCAATACCATCTAGCTTTTCACTGGAAAAAGGACAAGACGCTAGAAGCGGTCGCGATCCCGGTTTCCGAAAAGATAAAGTCTTGTCTGACTTGGTGGAAGGACAATATCAACCTAAGAGAGGGTCTTCCCCTGGCTGTTCAGACTCCCAACCACGTTCTCTTCTCGGACGCATCGGACGTGGGCTGGGGCGCGACACTAGACGGTCGGGAATGCTCAGGACTGTGGAACTCGAGTCAGAGGAGCATGCATATCAACTGCAAGGAGCTGTTGGCAGTACATCTGGCCTTGAAAAGCTTCAAGTCTCTCCTTCGAGGCAAAGTGGTGGAAGTTAACTCGGACATCACCACGGCCTTGGCGTACATCTCCAAACAAGGAGGTACCCACTCACTGACGTTGTACGAGATCACAAGGGACCTGCTCATCTGGTCAAAAGGTCAAGACATCTCCCTAGTAACGAGGTTCATCCAAGGCGACTTGAACGTCATAGCAGATTGTCTCAGTCGGAAAGGGCAAGTAATTCCAACCGAATGGACCCTCCACAAGGATGTGTGCAAGAGACTTTGGGCCACTTGGGATAAAATCATCCATAGATCTCTTTGCAACCTCGCTGACCAAGAGGCTTCCAATCTATTGCTCTCCAGTCCCGGACCCAGCAGCAATACATATAGATGCTTTCCTCCTAGATTGGTCACATCTGGATCTCTACGCATTCCCACCGTTCAAGATTGTCAACAAGGTACTGCAGAAGTTCGCCTCTCACGAAGGGACAAGGTTGACGTTAGTTGCCTCCCTCTGGCCCGCGAGAGAATGGTTCACCGAGATACTTCGATGGTTAGTAGACGTTCCCAGTAGTCTTCCTCTAAGGGTAGACCTTCTACGTCAGCCACACGTAAAGAAGGTACTCCAAAGCCTCCACGCTCTTCGTCTGACTGCCTTCAGTCTATCGAAAGACTCTCGAGAGCTAGAGGCTTTTCGAAGGAAGCAGCCAGTGCGATTGCTAGAGCAAGGAGAGCTTCTTCCATTAGAGTCTACCAATCGAAGTGGGAAGTCTTCCGAGACTGGTGCAAGTCAGTTTCTGTATCCTCGACCAGTACCTCTGTAGCTCAAATAGCTGTTTTTCTCTTATACCTGAGAAAAGGACGATCCCTTTCAGCTCCCACTATCAAGGGCTACAGAAGCATGTTGGCATCGGTCTTCCGCCATAGAGGCTTAGATCTTTCCAAACATAAAGATCTGCAAGACCTCCTTAAGTCTTTTGAGACCACCAAGGAGCGTCGTTTGGCTACCCCTGGATGGAATTTAGACGTGGTACTAAGATTCTTCATATCAGACAGGTTGGAGCCGTTACAATCAGCCTCCCTGAAAGATCTCACTCTTAAGACTCTTTTCCTGGTATGCTTAGCCTCGGCTAAAAGAGTCAGTGAGATTCATGCCTTCAGCAAGAACATAGGATGCTCGTCAGAAAAAGCCACTTGTTCGCTACAACTTGGTTTTCTAGCCAAAAATGAGCTGCCTTCTCGGCCTTGGCCTAAATCTTTCGATATCCCCAGCTTATCGGAGATCGTAGGCAATGAACTAGAAAGAGTCTTATGCCCTGTTAGAGCTCTTAAGTTCTATTTAAAGCGTACTAAACCTTTACAAGGCCAATCTGAAGCTTTATGGTGTTCAGTTAAGAAACCATCCTTGCCTTTGTCAAAGAATGCTTGGTCAGACTTTATCAGATTGTTAATACGAGAAGCTCATTCACATCTGAGTGAGGAAGACCGAACTTTGCTTAAGGTGAAGACGCACGAAGTTAGAGCTGTAACAACTTCCGTGGCCTTTAAGCAAAATATATCTCTGCAAAGTATAATGGACGCAACCTATTGGAGAAGCAAGTCAGTGTTCGCGTCATTTTACTTGAAAGATGTCCAGTCTCTTTACAAGAACTGCTACACACTGGGACCATTCGTAGCAGCGAGTGCAGTAGTGGGTGAGGGCTCAACCACTATAATTCCCTAATTCCATACCCTTTTAATCTTTCTCTTGAAATGTTTTTATTGTTGTTTTTTGGGTTGTCCGGAAGGCTAAGAAGCCTTTCGCATCCTGGTTGATTTGGCGGGTGGTCAAAGTCATTTCTTGAGAGCGCCTAGATTAGGGGTTTTGATGAGGTCCTGTTGTATGGGTTGCAACCCTTGATACTTCAGATCCTAGGGGTCGATCAGCATCCTAAGAGGATCGCGAGGCTCCGTAAGGAAGACGTACTTAAAAGGCAGAGAAATTGTTCAAGTCGACTTCCTTACCAGGTACCTATTTATTTTGTTTTTGTTATTTTGATAACTTCTAAAATGAAATAAAAACTCTTAGCTCATAAAAGTGTAAACATATATTGCTGGTCTCTACCCACCCCCCTGGGTGTGAATCAGCTATATAATCACCGGCTAAGTTAAATATTGAAAAATGTTATTTTGATAATAAAATAAATTTTTGAATATACTTACCCGGTGATTATAAATTAAAGGACCCTCCCTTCCTCCCCAATAGAGACGCAGTGGGACGAGGAGAAAATTGAGTCTTTGTTTACATTGAGTACTGGGTATCTGGACGACAGATGGCGCTGTTGGGCACACCCGCAACCTGTGTAGCGATCGCTGGCGAGTTTTTACCGTAGAGTTGTCTGTCGGGCAACAGAGTTGCAGCTATATAATCACCGGGTAAGTATATTCAAAAATTTATTTTATTATCAAAATAACATTTTGTATTATTTCGGAACTCAGGCAACAAAGTCATTATCAATATATTGCTTTATTACAATATATCAACAAAATATGAGAAAATAGATATATACTCAATAAACAACTCTGTCATAGTGTCATGTCGTCTGCTACGAGACCACTAGTTGGCATGTTTACTTGTGGAAGGGGGGTTAGCGAGTCATCAGCTGATTACCAAAAAAAAAAAATAATGATAATAATATGCTACTGTACTTCATTAAATGAAGTGCAATATAAAAATGAATGAATTTATATTATATGAATGATAATTGTAGGTTTATATTCTATCTCTCGTGAGTTTGAGTGCTTTTAAGTCAATAGTTTGGTGTTTGAGGTGTGTCAAACTCCCCTCTACAACTTTTTCTTAGTGTTAAGACGCAGGGTGATTTTGGGGGTACTGTAATTATGACACGGGAAATACAGTATATTTGCCATCCGTCCTGAATAATGTATCAAATTGTAATTTTTGTCACCTCCTAATGATGAAAATATACATTGGTGTGAACGGCATCCACGGATACGAGTTAAATTTCATAATCGTCAGTGTCCGAAGACTCAGATCTATCGCACCTAAGCCGCCTCCGATAGCCTTACGCTGTTAGGAGATGTTATTCAAAGTAAATTTATTCTCGGATATAAGGTTCGTTTTGCATACCTGTAAACTCCTAAGGGTTTATCTAACATAGAAGTGTGATTTAACATCGTTTAAATCATAAATCGGCATGAAATAATTGACGTTTGAAAATAGACACATCTTTTTTGCACTTGAAATGACCTCGTTTTCCATAAATATGATCATATCACCTTGCGACATGACATCATTCAATCGATATACATGAGTAGTTGTCACTGTTTAAGGGAAGGCACGTCTATTTATAGAAACTGAAATCAGACAACGCATGTATCGTAGTGTTCAGAGAGCGACTTCCGCTTGACCTACATGTATGCTACGAGTTGAGATCTCAATTGCTACCTCAGCTAAGAAAATAAAAAAAAATTGTACTTGTATAATTTCCCACCGGTACGATAGGTAGCATTGAATAAACATACTGGTTGGAAGATTTGTGAAAAATTAATACTGTACGCGTACTAGGTGGAAATGGAGTGTACCGGTGGGAAGAAATTTGAAAAATTAATTAACGTACCTGTGCGTTTATTTGATACTTCAGAGTAGTAGAACTGGGAGTGATAAAGTGTAGTGCGGTAGACTTTAAACTTGATGAATTTGGGAGTGATATTGTTAAGTCTGCAGTATTGGAGGAAATCCAAATCGAGATGTCCCTTATCGTATCACCCTCTCTTTTATAAGCGATATGTGGATGGCACTATTGCTCTATTTAGGTCCTGAGAAGCAGCTGAAGCTTTCTTGCAATATATCAATGACTTACATCCTAATATAAATTTCTCAATTGAGCATGAACAAGACAACCAACTTGCTTTTTTAGATGTTTTAATTACTAGGACAGAACATGGTTTTAATACGAGCGTCTTTAGAAAAAAGACGTTCACAGGTCAAGGTACTAACTTCTATAGCAGTTGTTCCATGATATTTAAATTGAATAGTATTTCCACGCTGTTACACCGTGCTTATACGTTATCTTCCATCTGGCATAACTTCCATAGCGAAATCCAATTATTACTTCAGTTTTTTTTAAAACAATTCGTATCCTTCAGCCTTACTCTTGAAATATGTTAATAACTTTTTAAATGATAAATTTAAGCCACGTCAACTTGTACCAAATGTGCCTAAATTATTAATACAGTATATGCTTCTATACCTTTAATTCATTCTAACACATTTAAGGTGCAAATACTAAAAGTCATTCAGAAAACTTTTCCGGCTGTGAACCTTAAGTTGATAGCAAAAAATCCTAAAACTCTGGGTTCTTTGTTCTCCCACAAAGATAAACTTCCAACTTTGATGCAGTCTTTGGTGGTATATTGCTTTACTTGCCCGAAATGTAAGATCGGGAAATACGTGGGAGCCACCAAAAGATTACTCAAAGTCAGAATCGATTCTCATCTGAGTCAGTCACCGTACGGGATGTACTTTGAAAACGAAAGAATTTTCCAACATACGAGAACATTGTAATAAATGTAAAACATCATTTTCATAAAGGATTTTCGCATTGTCACCCAAGCGCCCAATGAATATTCTCTCTCTGTTTTGGAGTCGTTAACAATCAAACAGCTTTTGCCCCCATTAAATGGTCAGACTTCTTCCACAGTTCTATATATAGCATAGTTGACGTCCTCCTTTCCAAACCCGACAACGTCACTCAGTTTTTTAGCTCCATAGAGATAGGTACTAACTTGAGCATTCTTCACTTTTTAATTTTATATATATTTTTTTTTAGTTCATTTTTTAAATGATTATATTTAACTTTTACGTTGTTCCATTTGTATTAATATTAATAATGAGTCTTTTTTTTAGTTTGTATATTTTACAGCCCTGATGATGAGACCCAAAGTCTCAAAAATTTGGAAAATAAATGTATGATGTTACGCTGGCTTTTCTCCATCCTATTTATAATATATATATATATATATATATATATATATATATATATATATATATATATATATATATATATATATATATATATATATATATATATTATATATATATATTATATATATATATATATATATATATATATATATATATATATATATATATATATATATATATATTATATATATATATATATATATATATATATATTATATATATATATATATATATATATATATATATATATATATACTCTAGCTGCTAATTCATTTCTTGCACATATAAACTATAAGAAAATGAAAAAAAAACCTGAGGAAGTGAAATAAGATAGTGTGCCCGAGTGTACCCTCAAGCAAGAAAACTCTAACCAAAGATAGTGGAAGACCATGGTACAGAGGCTATGGCATTACCCAAGACTAGAGAACAATTGTTTGATTTTGGAGTGTCCTAGAAGAGCTTCTTACCATAGTTAAAGAGTGTCTTTTACACTAAACAAGAGGAAAGTAGCCACTGAAAAATTACAGTGCAGTAGTTAATCCCTTGAGCAAAAAATAATTGTTTGGTAATCTCAGTGTTGTGATGCGTATGAAGACAGAGGAGAATGTGGAAAAAATAGGCCAGACTATTCGTTGCATGCGGAGGCAAAGGAAAAATTAGCTGTAACTAGAGAGAGGGATCAAATGTAGTACTGTCTGTCCAATCAAAGGACCCAATAACTCTCTAGCAGTAGTATCTCAACAGGTAGCTGGTGCCCTGGTCAACCTACTACTTAGATGAATTGTAGGTGAACTTCATTTACTGTGAATAAATTGTATTATGATTCTAAAATTAGTTATTTTAGATCATATCAATCCTCTCCCCCCTCCTAACTGATTAGTGCTGTCAAGAAGTTTCTGGATTTGAGTTGACATTGCATACTGAAAGCGTATGTACACCCGGTCTAGTTTAAACACAACACCATGTATGCTACAGTAGTGTCCTATTGCAGTGAGGGAGAATAGAAACTTATTTTTAATAATAGACGTTGTTACAAATGAGCTTCAAAGAGGAAGCCTGGTGAATTGCTGGTGATTATTGAAATAACCAATTTTATTATTGAAATTCTATTAATTTCATTTGTGGAATTCCTTGATTCTAACTAATATAATGACCGTCAGTATTTAAGATTATTTTTTATATTACAAAGTTAAGTAAAATAAAGGTTAGTTGTAAGTTATTTGAATGCTTTTTCTTTATTATAGTAAAGTTTACTTTATAACAACTTCAATATTTTACTTTTAGATTCATGGTAAAGCACAGTTCAAATGCCCGACATGTAAATTGCCATTTTCTGCTGAGAATGCCTTTGAGCGACATAAATTGGTTTGCGCAGGGGTTTATAAAAGGCCTATCCCGTAAGTACAGTACATACATTGTATAGTGTAATGTTTTTTTCACTTCATGTTATTTGTACTTTAAATATACTGACAAGAGTACTGTATTGAGTGCTCTTAAAGTCTTTAACACATCATTTGGTCCTAGGTCCTGGTCTACATGCTTTTGAGATTTCTTTGTTTGCTCCAAGTATTCTCTTATGCATCCTACATACCTGATGTATAAATTTCTTCCATTATGCAATATTTTTTTTTTCTATATTTCTTCCTTATTTATTGCCGATTATTTTGTAACTTCTATACATATTTGTTCCGACACAGATACAAACCTTCACTATTTATAGGGTATACTTTTGGCGCAGGTGAAAGAATACCCTATAAATAGCTCCAGGTTTGTATATTAGGAAAAATACAAATTATTTCCAAATTTGTTATTTTAGTATGTATTTGTATCTATTAACCAATTTGCTTTTCAAATAATTTTGTGTTTCAATTTTAATATATTTATTAAAATGAGCTTAGCCTAATATGTGAGGTTAATATACTACTACAGTATGTACTGTTCAATATAAATGAAATATTTGTTCCAACGTGTATACAACCCTTTTGACCTTTAAAATAGGGAATGTCTTGTGCAGAGCTGGAATGGCTGTCAAATTCGTTATCGATATGGTTAATAACAGGTGGTGATTGTACTTTCCTGTCAAACACTCTTTTTTTTTGGTCTTTGGCTGCAATGAGTTCGGATGTATTTTTGAGACCTATTCAAAGGCTAACCTTTTTCTCTCTTACAGAGTGGATGGTTTTGATTGAATTCAATCATGGATGTGAAGCAAGAACATCGTAAATGCAGCAGAAAGGGCATATGCTGCTATCACTGCATGACTAGACCAGCCGTAGATCCGTGCTCTATCTGCGCCAAGTGCAGATTGTGGCCTTCCATTCAGTTGCAGACTTTTCCTTTGAGAAAGAAATAGAAGGTTAAGTCTTCTTGGGTGTTATCCTAGGCAATGCCCAAGGCGATTCCAAAGGAACTAAAGAGCATGTTTCTTTCCTCATCAAGCTTGTCATTCACTGAAGCCCCTAGACATATGGCTCTGGCTCAGCTCCTGGGAAGTATGTTTTGGGGGCAGGAAGACCTCGGGTCTTTATCTGAGAGTTTGTTCTGATGCTATATACTTACTTTCGAACTTCCTTCTTAGGATATCTGGTTGTCAAAGCGTGTCACGTCCAGAAATTTCTGTTAAGCTTCCCTAGTTTCCCCCAAGCATCGTACATCTGGCAGTACCCAGAATACCCTTTACGGGGATGAGAACATCCCCTCCTGGTCACGTTAGACAAAGGTAAGCTTCCGTATTATGGCTCTAGTTGACCTGTGTACAGGTTGTCATCTTCCCGTGTCTAACCATTGTTCCTTTGTGTTGTGTTCCGTGTTCCCTTTTTCCTGCTGTGTCTATTAGATTGCATGGAATCCGAGCGTGTGAAGCGTTGTTGTCCGGGTGTGAGTGATAAGTTCTGTGGGGCTTTCTTATCGCACATGCAAGTAGATCCACGCGTTACCTCGTGTCGGGGTCGAGTTTGTGTTCATGAGGACACCTGTCCTTAGTCCTTTCAGTGGCCTGACTGGCAATGGATTAAAGTGGTGACTAAAAAGAAAGCCAAGAAGGACTGCTCTCCTTCAAAGAGGAGCAGAGGTTCCTGGATGTCTCTTAGGGTTTCATCTGCAAGGAACCCTTCCATTCTGTCTGCGTCCCCTGCCCCCATCCAAGGGAACCGCTGCTCCCCCTCCATTGTTGCAGCCGTTGGGTTCCCAAGAGCTGTCGGTGGAACAGAGCCTTTCTGCCATTTGGGCTAATTTGAGACTCTGTGGGTTTCCCTAGCCTGATGTGTTATCCGAGATTGCAGCGGCCACATGTGCCGTCTCGCTCGCTGCTTTCCTTGCAGCCTCGGCCCGGCTCTTTTACCTCGTTGCTCTCGGAGTCAGCGACAGGCTTCGTGGCCGCTCCATCTACCTTGCTAGACCACGTGTGTATGCTGGCGGCCTCGCTGGACCTCGTTGGATGGGTCTGCCAGCCGTCATGGTGACTCCCTCGCTGGGCCACGTGGATGCTCCAGCCATCTCGGGCGACGCTTAGATGAGCCACGTAGGTAGACCAGCCTCTCCGGTACCATCATCATCGCTCCGAGAAAACTTCTCGATCTCTCTGGACTGGTACACCACTTATCCCCTTCAGGTCACCTCAGTGGGACCCACAGCTCTTGTAGTTCACGCTTCACCAGCCCATATCGTCACTAAAAGTTGGGATCCCCTTTGCTGAAGCAGTGTCAGCCCCGAGGTCGGGGAACCTCACTTATCCTCATCGTGACAGGACAGAGGACCGCGACAAGAAGAGACGTAAGTCCAGGTCCCAGTCGGTAAAAGGTCATCTCCCCCTCCAAGGTTCATCGGTTCAGGACCAGCCACAGAGATAGGAGTCGCTGAAGGTCCTTATCGAGACACGCCTGCAGGAGTAGGTAACCATCGAGTGGGAGCAAGTGTCATCGCAGCAGGACCCCATCAGCTGGTGTGGCCTTCGCTGCTCCCATGAGACCCGCAAGTCCTCCCCCGCTCGGGACTGTCGGGCTCAGACCGATCCGGAAAGGGTCACTCTGTCGTGGACCTCCCCGCTTGTTTGAGCAACTCCCCTCGCCACGCCGCCTAGTCCAGGGTTCCAGCGGGGAATGCCCCGTCCGTAGTTGCCAGGACTCTTCTGTCATCATTGTCTCGCTTTTTTTTCATGGTTGGACAGGGTTAGTATGAACTTCAGGAACTTCGCCCCAGGGCTCATCGGTCCTCGGATGGGGATTCATCAAGGCCACCGCTAAAACAAGGTTCCTTAGAGGAGCCCTTGGCCTTCAGCCAAGTCATCACCCTGATGAGGAATCGGGTTGGACTCCCTGTTCCTGTGCTGCTGCCCATCACAGAAGGTTCCTCGGAGGTGATAATGATCTTGGGGACTTTTCGGTAAGGTAAGCTACCCATCACTCTTCCCTGGTCGAGGCCGGTTTCCAGGGCCATTGTAAACCTGGACAATGTGATTGTATGGCCCATGAACTCCCTCAGAGTGCATAGCTCTCTCAAGCTCCTGCCGTTGACGAAGGTCCGTCACAGATGGTTCTATGCACCGGAGGGCATTTCTTCGGGTCATCTGCAAGCTGAGGACAACCTGGCTGAATTGGCCCTTGCCTCTATGGAGGACCCGCTGTTAGGTGGTGACTTTGGTTTTCCTTCTGGGAGGCTCTCTCGATGGAGGCCTTGGCTCAGTTGGCCTCGTATGTAGCTTCCTGGCTAGACATTTGGACAGGAGCTGTCTCATCGTTCGCGATGGAGCTTGGCTAAACACAGTGCCGACCCTTGGACAGTGCGTGTTTTGAGGGAAGACTACTGCATTCCACTTCCAGGGCACCCTTCCCCCTCCCTTCAACTGAAGGACCAGCTACAGAGGAGGGCCATGGAAGCGGAGATAGAGGAGATGCTGCAGAAGGTAGACGACGGCTCCCCAGGTTTCTTTAGTTGCTTCTTCCTGGTGGAGAAGGCCCGGGTGGCTGGAGATTGGCGATAGATCTTTCCATCTTCAATGAGTTCGTCCTCAAGACAACAGCTGGTCGAGGCCGACGCACCATTCCTGCACAGCTTTGCAAGACCCCAGGTAGTCTATAAGAGGCAGTGGAGCACCTGGTGTCCTGGGAGAAGCTGGTGCCGCAGGGCAGACTTATGCTGTGACCGAACCAGTAGAACTTGAAGAGCAAGTCAGGACATCCATCATGGGGCTCAACCTGCAAGTTTCTTCTGTCCCAGTCATCCATAGAGGTTCTCCTGTGCTGGATGGACTGGTCCAACACTTTGAAAGGCATCTCGCTGCAGGATCCTCCTTCAGAGCTGCTCCTGTTCACGGACACCTCCAAGGAGGGATGGGAGGCACATCTGCTCATGGAGTCCCAGTTGGGAACCTGGACCCCCAAGGAGAAGGGCCTCCACATCGAGCTGGAACTTCGGGCGGTCCAGAGAGCACTCCAGTCCCTGGAAGGTCTAGTAGAAGGGAGGGTGATAGCCTTCGTGTGCGACGCCACATTGGTGCCATACATCAAGAAATACCTCTCTGCTGGTCCAGCACTTTGCTGCAGTAGAGGGGCTTGAGAGTCTCAATGATGAGCTGGGCAATGGTGATGGAGTGATTTATCCACTCTGGCAGGTTCAACTGTACCACTAAGGCCAGTTCTGAGAGACCAGACCAAGACTGGACTCCTATAAGCCTTCTTTATTTCAGTTTTTCTCTTCTTGCTTAATCGTGGTAAATACATTTTCATACATATATATTATTACTGTATTGCTATTAATTCTGTATTGTCTATTGTTTTACCTCTTGAATAGTGTGAATATTTCCACATTCGTGGAAATATCCTGTGCCTCTGTATCTGTTTTGGTGCTCTCCTATGGGTAAGGTATGGAGTGGACCATCTGGGAAGTATACTCTCTCTGTGCCAATGGTGGAGAATGTAAATATCCTTTCTAACGTATGATACTTTCTTAACATTCTCAATCAGGATAAACAAACAAGTAAAAAGAAAGTGCACCCCTCCTTGTGACTGTGTTATACGTACCGGTGACTTTGCCTACAGGTTCCCTGGTGACAGTGACCTCCAGTGTTGTGGTTTTTGTCGAAGTAACCCCTGTGAGGTCACCCCTTTGGGGAACATTGTCGTCGATGGTCACTTATTCCTTGACTTCTCTCCTTGCAAAGCTCAAGGGGAAAGTTGGTATTAGGAAGAAGTGACTTTGCTCCTCCTCTTTCCATCTAGTATGATCAGTGCCAGGGATCTTCCCCTTTCTAGTGAAAACCTGTTTGGGGTGTCCAGCCCCAAGTTACCTTGCAGGTTCTGTTCTTGGATCAGAATGCTTGTATTCAGGGGAAGTAGAACTCCGGAGCAGCCTGATGAATACTCGACCGTTTCCTTTGGTCCCCGAGGTGGCTGCTCAGTAGATTTTCAACACTTAGCTCCCCCTCAGGACTTGGTGCATGCATTTGGTCTAAGGTAAAACGTTTGAAACTTATAAACCTTTTTCTTGTTCCCCTCTCAAGGAAATGCAGTAGCCATAACTATTACACTCTGGTTGTACATTTGGTGAGTTACATAATGTAACACCTTTCTTGCAGACTACATCTGTCAAGAAATGATTCCTCCATCCTCCTGGTAATGCGGAGGATGGGTCAGTGTCTTGCCAAAATTTTTCATCTTTAGCACTTATTGGTCACATTTATATAGTAGTGTTAATTCTGTTGTCCCTTTGAATGAGAATCTAGTCAACATGATTGATAGGTGTATCCCTTCCCTTCTCATATGCTAAGGTACCAAATGAAGGACAAACCATGGTTCAATGATGATTGTAGACGTGCATATTTAGAGAAGCAGTAGGCCTATCATCTTTGGAAGGGTAACAAATCTGATTTTACTTTGAATAACTATACTCAGCTAAGAGCTTTTGCTCAGAGTTTATGCTTCAACTGAAAAGAAATACAATTTAACCATAAAAGAGACCCTTTTTGGACAGGTACAACTCAGGAACATAAGTGGTGGACTACCCTTAAATCTGCACTCTTTGGTGTAGATGCAACAGTTCCTCCTTTACTTGAACCAGATGGCTGTCACTCACTGTCAAAAGGAAAAGGCAACTCTTTTGGCAGATGTGTTAGACAGTAAGCATTCCTTTTCCTGAGGCTAAACTAACTAGTTTAGCTTTTCGATCTCGTAAAATTAGAGCTCTGTTGATGGGTCTTGATGCTTATGGAGGTGTAAACCCAAATGTGATTTTTTCCTAATTTTTCATAAAGACTCCAGAGTTCTTAGCCCCAAAGTTATTTTATTTTGCGCAAGTTAGCAAGAAGAGGCGCTTTAAGCACTTGTTTGAGAATTGGTAATGTTACTCCACTATGTAAATGTTTGTGGTAGCTCAAGTCCAACTGATTACCGCCCAATTTCCATAACTCCCATATTATCTAAAGTTTTTGAATGTCTTAATAGATTTGCTGAAGGTAATCATCTGTTCCTTAGTTTGCAATTTGGTTTTCGCAAAGGCCATGGAGCATGTGATGACCTTACAATCTCCTATGCTGTACAGAAATCCCTTGATTGTGGTCAGGAATTTTGTATGATTGGCCTTGATTTTAGTGCTGCCTTTGACCATGTTAATTATGAGACCCTTGTTTTCAGACTCAAACAGTTGGGAGTGGATGAATCGTTTCTTAGCCTCATAATAGAATTTTTAAGCAATAGATCGCAAAGAGTTGTTGGTCACGATAGTGAGTATAGGAATGTGATATCTGGTGTTCCTCAGGGTAGTATTCTTGGCCCATTACTTTTCATACTGTATACACATGACATGTGGTTTTGCCTAGAAAACAAGCTCGTTGCATATGCAGAGGACGCTACACTATTTGCATCAATTCCATCTCCTGAATTTAGATCTGGTGTTACTGAATTCCTTAATATAGATCTAGCTAAAATTTGTGCATGATGCAAATTATGGGGCATGAAGTTGAATCCTATAAAAAAAACTCAAAGTATGATTGTAAGTAGGTCAAGGACAAGGGCTTCACAACATCCGGATCTCGGTATTGATGATGTTTTTTTTTTTAACTCTGAACGACTTAAAATTTTAGGTGTGATTCTTGATAGCAAATTTACTTTCGAGAAATACATT
Source organism: Palaemon carinicauda (assembly GCF_036898095.1). Taxonomy (NCBI): domain Eukaryota; kingdom Metazoa; phylum Arthropoda; class Malacostraca; order Decapoda; family Palaemonidae; genus Palaemon; species Palaemon carinicauda. The sequence goes on from NC_090752.1 coordinate 35,155,392, forward strand.
AGGTTTGTGTATTCTTCAATTGCACAAAAAATTGGTTTATTGAGAAAGTCTTAAGATTTTTGGTGATCAATCTATTTTGAAGAAGTGTTTTAATTCTTTCATTCTACCATGTTTCAAGTATTGTTCTCTGGTTTTGTCTTCAGCTGCTGATTCTCATCTTAATTTTTTGGACAGGATCTTATCTTCTATCAAATTTCTTATTCCTGATCTAGATACATGCATTAATCTCTGGCACTGTTGTTCAATTAGTTTGTTATGCATGTTGCATAAGTTTTTTCATAATTCTGACCATCCTTTACATTCAGATCTTCCTGGAAAATTCCATCCTGTTCGTAATACTAGGCATGGAGTCCTGTTTGTAATACTAGGCATAGAGTTCTGTTTGTAATACTAGGCATAGAGTTAATTCTAATAGTCAGACCTTCTCCATTCATGAGGCTCAATACTACACAGTATTCTAGAAGTTTTATTCCAGCTGTGAGCAAGTTGTGGAATGGTCTTCCTAATCGGATAGTTGAATCTGTAGAATTTCACAAGTTCAGATTTGCTGCAAGTGTTTTCATCTTGAACAGGCTGATATAATTCTTTTTATAGTTTATATATTAAATATCTATTTTGATGTTACTGTTTAAGATATTTTATTTTAATTGTTCATTATTTCTCGTATCATTTATTTATTTCCTGATTTCCTTTCCTCACTAGGCTATTTTTCAATATTAATCTTACCCGATAATCATGTAGCTGTCAACTCCGTTGCCCGACAGAATTCTACGGAAGGGATACGCCAGCGATCGCTATACAAGAGGGGGGTGTACTCACCAGCGCCACCTGTGGCCAGGTACTGCAGTACTTCTTGTTGACACCACCTCAATTTTTCCTCTGTCGTGCCTCCGGCTAGACCTACATGGATACGCTGTTGATTCTGGAGTTTTTGCTCACGATTTGGTGATGTATTTGCTCTAGATTTTAGCTTTCGCTATTCAGGAAGTTTTATTATTAGCTTAGCTAGCTTTTGGAATTAATTTGATTAATTATGGTGACGAAGAGAGTATGAACTCTCTTTCACTTTTAAATGGCCGACCCTTCCCTTAGACGGAAGTGTTGGTGTCTAAGAGAGTATAGACTCTCTTTCTTAATTTTGCTTAACAAAAGTTATAGATTTATTTTATATCTCTCCGCCTTTTATAGGCCTCTTCGATTAACTTCCTTTTTTATAAACTTATTAAAATTAATTTTTATATTTGTTTATATTCGACCTTTCCTAATAGTAGGCGGTCTTTTCTTGTACCGAAGTTAATTAACATTGAGCCCGTCATTTCGGTTTTACCTGTTAACATTTTATGCTATTTTAATGTTTTTGAAAGAATTTCTTTGATAGTCTCGTACTGTTTTCAAAGTTGAACTAACGTTTTGTTTTGTCTCTGCAGTTGTTGACGTTCAGAACGTTCAACTTGCGCTCTATCGTTACGATAGAGAGAGAATTTTCACGGTGTCACGTTGCAGTAAGAGTAAACCGTTTCTAGCGTTTTGTTCATTCTTTCTTAGCTTAATGGTTTTAATTCTAATAAAGGAACTTTTTATTTGGGAAATCTTTCAGTTTTTTTCCTTTAACAATAATATGTTTTAACGATATATATGATTGGGCTCTTCTCTCAGGTTCTAAGTCAAGAGAGAGAGAGAGAGAGAGATAGAGACGGAGGGAGAGAGAGGAGGATAAACGTTTCGTTCAAGCGAGTAACGTTGTTATCGTTTTTGCTCTTCTCCCTAGTCTCTTTAGGGGAAGAAGGTAAACGTTTCTAGAGTTTTATTCTTGTTCTCAAGCTTTATGCGGTGAGAGATTTTAAACGTAGTTTATTTGATCTAGTGTTTAGTCTCTTTCCAGCCACTGAATTATTTATCTTTCATTAGATTTTTCTGTTACATTGTAATTCTGTTTTCGCAATTATTAACTTTTAAGGAAGGATAGAATTGCGTGTTTCAGATACAAACCACTTAAAGTTTCGAGTTCAGTGAAATAAGTGCAAACAGAAAATCAAAAGTGATAAGTGATAAGCGCAAAGTGTTACAGTGTTGCGTTCGAGGGTTCGTCTGTTCGTGCCAGTTGTTCGCCTAGTCTGGGACCTCTTACAAGCTCCCAAGCCCAGGGGAGAAGTAATGTCGAAGGACTTATGGGTTCAGCAGGCCTTGATCGACGAACAGACGTTTTCCCTCCGTGGTTTCGGGTGTATCTACACACGTTGCCGACGTGATCACCCCACCCACACAAAGACGAGAGAGCCCTTTCTTTCCTCGTCTGCGGAAGAGGTTTCTCGCAGAAACCTTGGACCAATCTTGCAGCTTTTAAGTGCAAGTCGGTCCCTTCCGCACAAGTCCAACTCCTAGGTGTAGCCATTAGCCCTGGGTCAGTTCGGACTTGCTGCAGTACGACAACTGCACACCTCCCAGAGAGGCAAGGTGGTATCGCAACAGGCAGTAGCTCCGTCTGTTGCCGCACCAGCTGTTTTAGACCCTCAGTCTCAACGGACAGTAGCTCCGTTTGTTGTTGTCTTTCTTAAACTCTAGTGGTCTTTGCTGCAGTCAATGCAGTCTCAGCTTGCGGTGTTGATGCAGGAGTTTCAGGCAGAGGAGGTTAATACACCTCCTCCTGCGAACGCTCCTCCTCCTCTGCGCAGTACAATCTGCCAGACGTATGAGGTTGAGGTTCCTCAGGCTACCTCCATGCGTGAGCTGCCGCGTTGGGAGTTGCCAGTTACCAGCGTTGTGCAGCAACCTCCACCTTCCTTGAGGCAGGAATCTCTTACCACGCTACAACCTCCTCAACAATGGGGACAGGAGTCTTATGCCTTACAACCTCCTCTTCCTTTGAGGCAAGAGTTTCTTGCAGTAAGACCATCCTCGAGGCAGCAACCTCTTGAGGTACGACAACCTCTACCATCCTTGAGGCAGCCACCTCAGCTCTCGCAGCTACAACCTCAACTCTCGAGGCAAGCTCCTCAAGAACCTCAACTCGTGAGACAGGAGTCGCGTTCTGCGCAGCCGCCACCTCAACTCTCGCAGCTCACACCTCAAGAACCTCAACTCGTGAGTCAAGAGCCTCTCTCTGCGCAGCCACTTCAACCCTTGAGGCAAGCGCAACTCTTGAGGCAGGAATCTCATGCTATGAGTCAGCCACCTCAACGCATGCATCTGCCACTTTCTCCTCAGCTTGAGCCTCTTCCCATTCAACTTGAACCGCAGTCTATGCAGCTTGAGCCTCTCTCTGCGCAGCTACCCCCTCAACCCTTGAGGCAGACGCAACTCTTGAGGCAGGAACCTCACAGGATCAAACCATGAGGCAGGAGCCTCATGCTATGCGGCATCCTCCTCAACCCATGAGGCAGGAGCCTCATGCTATGCGACATCCTATGGGCTCTCGTGGCATGGTTGGTTTCGACCTGGCCTTTCATTAGAAGGGGCTAGTGTTCGATCTCAAGTATGAGGTAGAAATTTATTTCTGTTTGAAAACGATGTTGTGTTGATATTTATCCATATTGACTCATTAGAGGTAATTTGAATGAATTACTACCAATTGTGTCACGTGGTGGCCCGGGGAAATCTGGTAAAACTCTCTGGTAAAGAGACTGATGTCTCACCAGGTAAATCCTCGGACAGCTAGATTAGTGTCAGGTTCAGATTTCTTTTAAGCAGCATGAGCCTCATCCCATGCAGCATGAGCCTCATCCCATGCAGCATCAGCCACACGCCATACAGCATGCTCTACATACAGCATGCTCTGCATACAGCATGCTCTGCATACCTTACCGCATGCTTCTCAGTCACACATCTTTGGTTGTTGCCAACTCACTAGACTGTCAAGCAGTTTCATAACGTTGCCTTCTAGTCTGCTGCTTTTGCACCAGTGAAACCCTCACTGAGAGAACTTAGCTTTTCTCGGATATGGTCCCTGTAGATGAGAAAGTGCTATTCTCCCTCCTTCTGATATTCCCTTGAGGACTCTGTCATTTGGAGAGGAGCCTTTAGCTGCGTAGCCTCCTATGGACTTTTATTTAAGCATAACATGCTTCCAGGGAAGGTAATGGTTCCACTTCAGTCGCTAACCCCGTCTGTTACCACACCTGCTCCCATAGACCTTGAGCTGTGTTGCAAGACATGCAGTCCAAGCTTAGTCCTTGTTAGAGGATTTTTTTGTTTACGGAGTCAGTGTGTCACTGGGAAGACGTTCAACAACCAGCAGAAGTGACTTGTTGTGACGCAGTGCGGCAACCTCAGCAACCCGATAAGGAGTTGTCTGTACGACCCAGACAATCTAGACAGCTTCGGGTTGTCACTGTACTTCCTCGCTTCCCTATGGTTGACAGTTCACAGACTGTGCAGCAGTACCATGATCTTGTGTCCGGCTCCGTCAGACGACTGACTTTTAAGAGCTCCCACAAGTCGTCGCTGTCTGGAGATTCTCAGATGGACTTTGGATCTGACCAAGGAACTGGGCCTCCTGGTCAATTTTGAGGAGTCCCAGCTCGTCCCATCCCAGACCATTGTCTACCTGGGTATGGATCTTCAGAGTCGAGCTTTTCGGGCTTTTCCGTCGGCCCCAAGGATCTTCCAAGCCCTAGAATGCATCCAGGGCATGCTGAGAAGGAACCGATGCTCAGTCAGGTAGTGGATGAGTCTAACAGGGACACTTTCATCGCTGGCCCTGTTCATCGTGTTAGGGAGACTCCACCTCCGCCCCCTTCAGTATCATCTAGCTGCTCACTGGATAAAGGACATGACGCTAGAGACTGTCTCAGTTCCTGTTTCCGAAGAGAGGAGGTCTACTCTCGCGTGGTGTAAGAACAGCTTTCTTCTCAAGGAAGTCTACCTTTGGCTGTTCAGAAACCCGACCGCCGTCTCCTCTCGGACGCATCAGACACGGGCTGGGGTGCGACTTTGGACGGACAGGAATGCTCGGGAACATGGAATCAGGAGCAAAGGACACTTCACATCAATTGCAAGGAGTTGTTGGCGGTTCATCTGGCCTTGATAAACTTCAAGTCCCTCCAGCTTAACAAGGTGGTGGAGGTGGACTCTGACAACACCACAGCCTTGGCTTACATCTCCAAGCAGGGAGGGACTCGTTCATGGAAGTTGTTCTAGATCGCAAGGGACCTCCTCATCTGATCAAAAGATCGAAAACTCACGCTGGTAACGAGGTTCATTCAGGGCGATATGAATGTCATGGCAGATCGCCTCAGCCGGAAGGGTCAGGCCATCCCCACAGAGTGGACCCTTCACAAGAATGTTTGCAGCAGACTTTGGGCCCTGTGGGGTCAGCCAACCATAGATCTGTTCGCTACCTCGATAACCTAGAAACTCCCGTTGTATTGTTCTCCGATTCCAGACCCAGCAGCAGTTCCCGTGGATGCTTTTCTGCTGGATTGGTCCCATCTCGACCTGTATGCATTCCCGCCGTTCAAGATTGTCAACAGGGTACTTCAGAAGTTCTCCTCTCGCAAAGGTACACGGCTGACGTTGGTTGGCTCCGCTCTGGCCCGCGAGAGAATGGTTCATAGAGGTACTGCAATGGCTGGTCGACATTCCCAGGACTCTTCCTCTAGGAGTGAACCTTCTACGTCAACCTCACGTAAAGAAGGTACACCCAAACCTCCACGCTCTTCGTCTGACTGCCTTCAGACTTTCGAAAGACTCTCAAGAGCTAGGGGCTTTTCGAAGGAGGCAGCCAGAGCAAGGAGAACATCCACTCTCAGAGTCTATCAGTCTCAAGGGGAAGTCTTCCGAAGCTGGTACAAGGCCAATGCAGTTTCCTCAACCAGTACCACTGTAACCCAGTTTGCTGACTTCCTGTTACATCTAAGGAACGTAAGATCCCTTTCAGCTCCTACGATCAAGGGTTACAGAATTATGTTGGCAGCGGTTTTCCGCCACAGAGGCTTGGATCTTTCCACCAACAAAGATCTACAGGACCTCCCTAGGTCTTTTGAGACCTCAAAGGAACGTCGGTTGTCCACTCCAGGCTGGAATCTAGACGTGGTCCTAAGGTTCCTTATGTCATCAAGATTTGAACCTCTCCAATCAGCCTCTTTTTAGGACCTCACATTAAAAACCCTTTTCCTCGTGTGCTTGACAACAGCTAAAAGAGTAAGTGAGATCCACGCCTTCAGCAGGATCATAGTTTTCACATCTGAAACGGCTACATGTTCCTTGCACCTCGGTTTTTGCTAAACGAGCTTCCTTCACGTCCTTGGCCTAAGTCGTTCGAGATCCCAAGCCTGTCCAACTTGGTGGGGAATGAACTGGAGAGAGTACTTTGCCCAGTTAGAGCTCTTAGGTACTATCTAAAAAGGTCTTAACCTTTACGAGGACAATCAGAAGCCTTATGGTGTGCTATCAAGAAGCCTTCTTTTCCAAGGTCTAAGAACTCAGTTTCTTACTATTCAGGCTTCTGATTAGGGAAGCACATTCTCATCTGAAGGAAGAAGACCTTGCTTTGCTGAAGGTAAGGACACATGAAGTGAGAGCTGTGGCTACTTCAGTGGCCTTCAAACAGAACCGTTCTCTGCAGAGTGTTATGGATGCAGCCTATTGGAGAAGCAAGTCAGTGTTCGCATCATTCTATCTCAAAGATGTCCAGTCTCTTTACGAGTACTGCTACACCCTGGGACCATTCGTAGCAACGAATGCAGTAGTAGGCGGGGGCTCAGCCACTACATTCCCATAATCCCATAACCTTTTAACCTTTCTCTTGAATACTTTTTATGGGTTGTACGGTCGGCTAAGAAGCCTTCCACATCCTTGTTGATTTGGCGGGTGGTCAATTCTTTCTTGAGAAGCGCCGAGGTTAAAGGTTGTGATGAGGTCCTTTAGTATGGGTTGCAGCCCTTGATACTTCAGCACCTTAGAGTTGTTCAGCCTCCTAAGAGGAACGCTGCGCTCAGTAAGGAAGACGAACTTATTAAAGGCAGAGTAATGGTTCAAGTCGACTTCCTTACCAGGTACTTATAATTTCATTGTTATTTTGAATAACTGATAATATGAAATACGGGATACTTAGCTTCTTGATATACATGTACACTGGTTTTCACCCACCTCCCTGGGTGTGAATCAGCTACATGATTATCGGGTAAGATTAATATTGAAAAATGTTATTTTCATTAGTAAAATAAATTTTTGAATATACTTACCCGATAATCATGATTTAATTGACCCACCCTTCCTCCCCATAGAGAACCAGTGGACCGAGGAAAAATTGAGGTGGTGTCAACAAGAAGTACTGCAGTACCTGGCCACAGGTGGCGCTGGTGAGTACACCCCCCTCTTGTATAGCGATCGCTGGCGTATCCCTTCCGTAGAATTCTGTCGGGCAACGGAGTTGACAGCTACATGATTATCGGGTAAGTATATTCAAAAATTTATTTTACTAATGAAAATAACATTTTTCTCTGTTGGAGCCCTTGGGCTTTTACTGTACCATCATGCTTTACCAACAAGGGTTGTGGCTTATCTAGTAATAATAATAATAATAATAATGATAGCTGTTAGGAAGTTTTTACTTGTCCTTCCTTGTTCATGTATAGGACCAAGAAGGGTGACATTTACAGAAAAGAAAAGTACCGTACCTTCCAGTTTGATTCGGGTGACTTCTACCAATTAGTGTTTCCCTATCAAGGATGAAAGGTTTGTAGGAACAAATAAATTTTAGAAGCAATTTTTGTTTTTCCTAGTCTTACAAACTTGATTACTTTGATTTAAATTTCCCATCTCACCCCACCCCCCTTTCAGTCCTGGGCCTAAGGACAAAACTAGCTATTTTTATTTTGACAAGTAGGTTGATGGGGCTTCCCCCCCTTGTATCTGTCATTACCAATTATATATATTATTTTTAATCTTATTCAGTTGAGTAAGAGTTTCTTTTACTCGCTCGTTTAAAAATTACTATAGGATACCATTCAATGGTGGTTCCAGCTCTGTCAAAGGTATCTATATTTTTAAGTACTCAGGTTTATACTGCATAGCTAGAAAAATACAAATTACTTTTAATTTAAATTTTTCTTTTTACAGGAATAAAAATCCACAGACAGGAATTTCACTTAAAGGGAAAAAAGATCCTATATCACTGTCGGGTGAAGTTGCTGGGAATTTTGTTTATGGCAATAGAACTAGAATGCCTGTAATGGCTCCCAAGGACAGTACAAATAATTATAACTCAGCTCATGATAAAAGTTACCTACGCTTGAAGAAGGTCGTGAGAAACGTGTCCTCATCTGTAAAACATCACACGGCCTTGCAATCAAAAGATGTTATACCCATTGGGAAAAAATCTAACAGTCTTTTGAATGAAACAGAGATGTTTAAAAATTACTCAAATCGCCACAATTCGTATTCAACCTCAAGCACAGAAAAAGTATTAGTACCTTCAGTATTGAGTGAAGATGATCACTTAATAAATGTTGATGCAAGTGTAAATTCTCCCACTGAAATTGTTGTTGAAACCGTAGAAGATTTAAACAGTGATTGCCAGTTAGTTATTTTAGTAGGAGATGGCAGTGACGAACACAAGTGATTAAGGGTAAGTTGAATGCATGGTTTTGTTTCCATCCATATGATTAGCTTGGTTTTGAAATTAAATTCATATTTTTGTCAGTATTTTTAAAATTTATATTACATCATACTATTTATATACTCATTAGTGGGGAATAGTGATTTATATAAACCAAATTATTTATAAAAATATTGAGAATATTCTGATATAGTGGAAACATAATTATGCAACGCTGTTTTATATAGGCAACCTAAATGATAATTTTTTCTAACTTCATATACCAACTTCATAGAATTTGTAACTTACTATGTTGGTGTTTAGAACTCCTTATAACCTATTACTGCTTCAACCTAATTACTCAGGGGCATGAAAGTTTCACCATTCAGTTTGTGGGCTTAATTGTTCTCCATCTGACTTTTGTATAGAGGAGAAAAAAATTCACAATGACATTTGATATAATTCTGCCTTGTATATGATGTGAAAACTATTCTGAGTTAGTACTGTTGTTGCAAGCTCATTGCTGCTTTTACGAAGTGCTATAAGAGCAATGTTAACTCTTCTTGCTTTTTTGTTAAATTACAACGATAATTTTATTTATTTTTCTCCTTAATGTTTTCCTTCAATTGCTTTTATTTCATGGTAATTTTTTGAAGTGAATTCTCCTAGCTTTATCCTTTCAGTACCAGATTAGTGTTGCCCAACTCTTAATTAATTTCACATCATTGTAAAAATCCTTTATCTTCGTCCATCAGATATTTGTGATTGCTTGCTTCACTTTTCAATTCAAACCCGAGGTACTAATATAAGTTATCCCATTGATTCATGAAAGAAAATAAACAAGGTATTATGAGGATAGTAAAAAATCGATTTTCAAATGTACATGTTGCCTAAAAATCTACATGCAACCCAACAATAGTTTCTAATGTTCAAGTTTCCATATACTAGAGAATGCGACAGCATATGACTACATGTATGAGATAAAAGCAGTAGTAGCTACATGGTATCACTGTCACAATTCTTGAAAAAATATATAATTTACAATTTGTTTTATATAATGCATATCAAAATTCATTCTAAAATTTAAAACATAACGACTAAAGACAAGAAAATTAATAAGACCTAAGAGTATTAGCATAAATAAATAAATTATTAGATTTACTTCAATTTGAAATGGAATGGAATACTAATGTATCAGTAACACCAGCTGATATTTTAGTGTAAGATTAGTTTTACAAAATTAATATAATTAAAATTTAAATTCCAGTATTGTCATTGCAGCCTAAAAGAAAATATTTTAGGTCAATATTCCAATTTGATGTGTATTATTTTTAATCTTATTCAGTTAAGTAACAGTTCCTTTTACTCGGTTAAGTTTAAAATTATTATAGGATACCATTCCTAATTTGTTAGAGCTGCTGTGATTTTGTGTAAATGTTACAGTATTGTTCTACATGATAAATTAAATCAAATAGTATCACAAAAACATTCGGTCTTGAACTTGTCTGTAAGATTTAAGATGTATCTTGTTTTATTTACAGCTATTCTATAACTATACAATGATTTATGTACAAAAATTTTTAACCACAAATGTTCCAGCTGCAGTCAGGAATTAGAAAAGGTAAATTAATTTGAGCCCTGATCTCTCAATTGAATTTTAAATTTCTTAAGCTATCCTATATTATACAAAGAAATTTATGGTGACCACATACTAGGTTGTCTTCCTCAGTAATCATGTCGCAATTTATATGATCTTTTCCAAATTTCACACAGACAAACGGTAACGTGGAATCTATAGAAAATTGCAAGAGGCATAGATATATGAGAGATAATAGTCCAGGCCCATATACCATAGAAATTTAATTGAGTTGGATGTGCATCAGCTCGTGACGTTTCAAATGTGTTGATGGCCCACATAGCTAAATTGCAGACTAAAAGGAATGTTACCTGAAAAGAAAAATCAGTTGAAATCAAACTTCCTTGGTAAGTTTATTAATTTAATTATTATTTATTATACAAAATTAACACTAAAGCAATTAACATTGTTAAAATATATAAATATTTTCAAATTACATAAACAATATGGACCATTCTCATAACCTCTGTTAATGCATGGACTTTCAAGGTTATTTGTTCTTCTATGAATAAGAATCATTGTCCTTTAGTACGAGTATAATTTTAAAAAAATTTCAACAGTCAAACTTTTAACGAGGTTGTTGCAGGTGTTGGTGAGTAAAGGATAAGTCCTGCCCAACCAGCAGTTAGTGAAACATCCACTTTTGATTTTGACTGCAACCTGTACAGATGTATTTCTTGCTTGCCTTGTCTGGCTGTAAGTTTTTTTATGGTTTTTCTTTTAGATTTAATAAATGCGTTGTCAGATCATTGTATTCGAGGGATAAATTAAAAGAAGAAGACAAGGCTTTTCTAAAAGAAGATCAAGTAGAAGATGGTGAAGTCCAGGAAGACGATCGATAAGAGTGTCGTATATGTAACCTCTAACCATGTGGGAGGGACAGAGCGGTACCCAGAACCAACCCATCCCAGGTGTTGTTTTGATATGTGATAGAAGGGCTCATGCTCCTATTACCTGTGCTTTGTCCCAACCAAACCGAGCATGTGCACTGTCGCTCAAGAAAAAGGAGGCTTCCCTTTCCTCTTTGCTGGACAATCTCACTGGAGGAGAGAGGCAGTGCATACCAAAAATTATCCCACAACAGAAGTATTGGCATGCACTGTACCTGTGCTCGGTCTATGCCAAATGGAATGCCCTTGATTGAACCCATGAACGCTGCTATTTCTGGTCCAAAGAAGATAATGGCGTTGTTGAAGGTCAAGTAGAATGACAGTTCTCTTTCGTACTAAAACGAGATGGAGTGCATACCCAGAACGTAGCCATCCCCGGGAAGGTGTATCAGTTTGCATGCGGTACAGTGCCTGCTACCTGTGCTCAATCTCGTACAGGAGCAAGCAT
>NC_090752.1:35171901-35196901 GCF_036898095.1 Palaemon carinicauda
TTTTGGCAGTCGCTAGAGTCATAAGGAAGAGGGTTTTCTTTGTTATGTCTCGAAGAGAGGCTTGCGAGATAGGTTCAAATTTTTTGAAGCACAGAAACTTAAACACCACATCCAGGTTCCAAGATGGGGGTCTTAATTGTACCTGTTTCGTCATCTCAAAAGACCTAATGAGGTCTTGCAAGTCTTTATCTTGTGATAACTGTAGGGCTCTTTGCATAAAGACGGTTGAGAGCATACTCCTGTATCCTTTGATGGTAGATACAGCCAGCTTAGCATCCTGTCTGAGGTACAATAAAAAGTCTGCAATCTGGCTCAGAGAGGTAGTGGTCGAGGAAAACTTGTGTCCCCTGCACCAAGCTCTAAAGGTCTCCCACTTAGACTGGTAGACTCTTTGTGATGAGATCCTTCTTGCTCTGGCAATAGCTTCCGCCGCTTGTGCCAAAAAGCCTCGAGTTCTAACGAGCTTCTCGACAGTCTGAAGGCAGTCAGTTTGAGAGTGAGGGGGTTTTGATATCTCTCGAAGTGGGGCTGTCGGAGAAGATCTGGACTTGCTGGGAGTCTTCTTGGGAAGTCCATCAGCATGCCCACCACTTTGGTGAACCATTCCCTTGCAGGCCAGAAGGGAGCCACTAGGATCATTCGTCCCGAATCGAGGAGAGCGAATTTCCTGACAACCAGATTGATGGTTTTGACCGGGGGAAACGCATACATGTCCATCCCCGTCCAATCCATCAAGAAGGCGTCTACTGCTACCGCTTCCTCGTCCGGTACTAGGGAGCAGTAGTTGGGGATCCTCTTGTTCAAGTTGGAGGGGAAAAGGTCTTATTACAGGTCTGCCCCACAACTTCCAGAGGCTCTGACAGACATGCAGGGTGAGAGTCCACTCTGTGGGAAGAACTTGTCCCTTCCTACTGAGCATATCTGCCCTGATGTTTCTTTGCCCTTGAACAAACCTCGTCAACAGCCGAGTCCTGTTCTTGATCGCCCAAAGGAGAAGCTCTCGCTGTTCTGAGTAGAGAGAGGGAGTGAGTTCCCCCTTGTTTCCTGATGTACGCGAGAGCTGTGGTGTTGTCTGAATTGACCTCCACAGTCTTCCTGACACCGAGGTTCCGAAGGCCTTTAGTCCCAACAGAAATGCCATCAACTCTCTTCCTGTTGATATGCCAACTGACCTGACTTCCTTCCCAAACTCCTGAGACCTCCTTGTTCCCTAGTGTTACTCCCCAGCCTGACTCTGACACGTCTGAGAATATCACTAGGTCGGGGTTCTTCTTGTACAAGGAGATCCCTTCTCCTAACAGAGCTGGGTCCAGCCACCACATCAAAAGATCCTTGATCTCTGTCTGGTTGGGAAATGGGTCTTCGTGTTCCATACCTTTGCAAGGAAGTGTTGCAGAGGTCTTAGGTGCAGTCTCCCCAACGAGACAAACTGCTCTAGGGAGGATAGAGTTCCCAGCAAACTCATCCACTCCTTCGCTGAGCATTCCTGCTTCTTTAAAAATCCTCTGACTTTTTCTAGGCACCTGGTCTGCCTTTCTTGGGAGGGAGACGCCCGAAAAAGAACTGAATTCAGAACTATCCCCAAATATAGAATAGTCCGATTCGGCTCGGTCTGAGACTTCTCCCTGTTGATGATGAGTCCCAGGTCCTGAGTCATCGTATACGTCTTCTGTAGGTCCTCCAGACATTTTTCTTTCGACTGTGTTGGATCAGCCAGTCGTCCAGATAGAAGAATACCCTTATCCCCTCCTGCTGTAACCAGCCTGCGACGTTCGCCATTAGCCTGGTGAAAACTTGAGAAGCCGTGCTGAGACTGAAGCAACGTGCCCTAGCACTTGCCCTGAATCACAAATCTCAGATATTTTCTCGAAGTCGGATGAATGGGGACGTGAAAATAAGCGTCCTGCAGGTCCAGAGATACCATCCAGTCGCCTGGACGAACTGCTGCCAGCACGGACTGAGTCGTCTCCATGGAGAACTTTGTTTTCTCCACAAAGGCGTTCAGAGAGCTGACATCTAGGACTGGTCTCCATACACCAGTGTTCTTGGGAACCAGAAACAGGCGATTGTAAAAGACTGGGGAGGTAAGGTCCCGAACTGGCTCTATTGCTCCCTTGACCAACATCTGGTCGACAAGTTCCAGAAGAGCCTCTTGTTTCCCTGTGTCGGTGTACTGAGCTACTAATGCTAGGGTAGTGTCCGAGAGAGGAGGCTTCTTTAAAAAGGGGATCTTGTAACCTTCCTTGATGATCGAGAGGGACCAGGTGTCCGCCCCTCTCCTCTTCCAAGACTGCCAAAAACGAGACAGTCTTGCCCCGACTGTTGTCTGGAGGACTTCCATCTCATTTCTTGGATCGGGGGGCCTAAACGCACCTCTGCTGGTCCTTGGCCCTGACTCTTGTCTTCTCCCCCTGAAATCTGCTCTCGAGGAAGCCCTACTCCGAAAGGGCTGCTGGAACTACTTCTCTTCCTTCTTCAGGGGAGCAGGAGCAACAGGCAAAGGCTTTCTGGCAGACCGAGATAAAAGGTCCTGAGTAACCTTTTGTACCAGAGAAAGGGAGATATCTCTGACCAGAGCTTCGGGAAAGAGATGGTGTGACAGAGGGGCGTGAAGCAACTCCGACTTCTGGGCAACAGTCACCGATCTAAAGGTGGAGCACAGCAAGGCCCTCTTCTTTAAGACCCCTGCTGAGAAAAGGGAAGCCAACTCATTAGCCCCATCCCTTAGAGCTTTGTCCATGCAGGACATGATACTCGTCAGATCCTTTGTGCCTTCCAGGAGTTCTGTCTTTCTGGCCAGAGTCCCGAGAGACCAGTCTAGGAAGATAAAAACCTCAAAAACCCTGAAAATTCCCTTGACGAGGTGATCAAGTTCCAACATGGACCACATCACCTTGGCAGAGTTCAGTGCATATCTTCTTGCCGAGTCCACAAGAGCAGAGAAGTCACCTTGGGAGGAGGCAGGCACTCCTAGACCCAAAGGTTCCCCTGTCTCATACCACATACCAGCCTTGGAAGTGAGCCGAGGTGGTGGGAAAGAAAAGGTGGTCTTGACCGCTTGCCTTCGTTCCTTCATCCAATCACCCACCTTAGCGATTGCTTTCCTGGCAGAAATTGAAAGTTTCATTTTGATGAAGGCCGAATGCTTCGTAGCCTTCTTCCTGGTGAATTGAGACTGAGGAGAACGAGGCGCCGAAGGTTGGAATTCCTCCCCATATAGTTCTAAAAGATAGCAAGACAGAACCTTATAGTCACTAGCAGAGTCGGTACGTTTCTCTTCCTCTTCCAATATATAATCGAGGTCCTGATCAAGATCAACATCTTGAAGAAGTGGGCTGCAAGCAGCCTGGCACCGAGAGCTGTTTGCGTCCTGGCGCCGTGCGTAGGTGTCCTCCTGGCGCCGAGCGCTGCTATCGTCCTGTCGGCGAGAAGAGGTATCGTCCTGATGACGAAAAGCGGTATTGTCCTGATAAGGCAGGCTGCATTCATCTTGCTTCCTAAAACGAGAGGTGGAATCGTCCTGGAGCTTCGAGCGAGAAGCGGAATCGTCCTGGCGCCGAGAACGAGAGGCAGTATCATCCTGGCGCTGAGAGCAAGAGGAAGTAACGTCCTGGCGTCGTGCCGATGAAGAGGGTGTGCGTTGTCGTACGGCCGACGAGGTGTGCAGAGGTTTCTTTGGAGAGATACTTCGTTCCCTCTTAGAAGACGATCTCTTAACAGGCAAAGAGACATCCTTACGTCTGATGCACTAGCGATGAAAGCCGTTCCTGCATACCAGCCATGAAAGCTTTAGCAACTTCTGCTGGTTCTCGTGGTTCCGAAGGAGGCAGCTGTTTGGGAGCGCTGGCAGTAGAAGCAGGAAGTTTATCAGGTTTAACTGGGCTAAGGGCTCTCTGTTTCGTCCTCTTAACAGGAACAACATTGAAGTTGTCCTCCGAAGGATTAGGTTCTCGGCTACTCGAACCAGGAGAGGGAGAGCGAGACTCCACATCCCAGTCCCACTTTCTCTTCGTTGGTCTTGATTCGTATTGCCACTTGCGTTTGGGATAAGGATCAGGTGAAGACACTAACATATCCGACACGCCTTCTACGGCGGTCAAGAGCAGCCTGGGAGGTCGCAACAGGACTGTCTGAGGCGACGACGGACCGAGGATAAGCACCTCTCACCACCTTTCGGCTTTCAACGTATCTTCTCCCTTGGTCCTGGGAGCTTGGTAGAGGTCTAGACTAGGGGTATGACAGATTCGATCAGCCGCCACCTCCACTGCACTTTTACAAGTACTAATATCTCTTTCACCCTTACTTTTAAAGGCTGCAATTTGTGCTTTAATGGCCTCCAACTCAGCAGCCATCCTGGCATATCGAGGGTCATCCGTAGGCGCAGATCCTGTAGAAGGGGCAGGAGTTACTACATTCAGGGAAGGAACAACTTCCAAAGAGGTAACAATTAAAGGGTCAATAGATAAATCTAAGCTAGCCTCACTAGCAGACTTTGACTTTGATTTAGCTCTCCAAACTCTAATCGAGTTCAAGTTTGCGCACATAGCGCTTCATAGCTAACCAATCATCTTCATTTAAACCCTCGCATTCCTTGCACCTATTATTTATTGCACATTCAAACCCCCTGCAACCCATACAAATTGTGAGGGTCAACCGACACTTTCGGTAACCTCACCTTGCGTACATCACTCGCACATACACGAATATGAAGTTTTTCACTCATGATAAACAAAGCAAAAAATACAAAAAATAACAAAAACACGATTGCCAAATCCCAACACAGTGTACTTCACCAAACGAAGTCCAAAACAATGATGTAGAGAAATAGATTTGAAAAACTCCTAATGGCGGACCAAAGATGTTGACGATCCGATCAGTAGAGATAATCTGAAGAACAGAAAACGGGAATGATTCCAGGTACCACCCTGTAAGGGTTGTTAACCACCTAACCGCACAACCACCACAAGGCGGTTGCCGAAATTTTCGAATAAATTCTGCCGGAAGTCAGAGACTTAAGCTATATATATATAACTGCCAGGTAAGTACTATTCATAAAAATTATTTTTCGATAGTATAAAATAAATCCCAAACGTACCTACGTATGCGATGTAAACAAACTGGATTGTTATCGTAAACGTCCAATTCACATGTGTAATCCATTTTGATAAGAAACTGGTTGATACAGCAGTTCCTTGAACTGTGCTCTAGTTTCTTTAAGGATTACGTAATAAGGAGCAAAATTATATCAACAACACTCTTAATATGTAAGCATAATCACCACACTCGTAACCTTGAAAACAGCCGACGACAAAACCAGAATAAAAACACTTGGTAATTGCTATTGTTAAAATACATCTTGAATTGATTATAGAAAAGTTCATAAATTATTAACGAATTTCAGATAACATCGAAAACTAGAATTATTTGACATCTTTCAGTATGTATATACATCTTATTGTCGACTAAAGCTACAGATCAGTTGACGATCTTTTACGGGATGCCTTGGGCAAGAAGGTGTAGGTCGTTCTAATACCTACCTACCAAGTTGACGAAATTGAATAATGTGTCTGAAGTCCAGCCTACAATTGAATATAGATTTAAGCAAAGTATATTTTGCGTGTAGTATTTAACTTATACTTTTTAAGGAAACTAAGATTTCTGTTAAATCTGTTGTGAGTGTGTATTGTAAGACACCACAGACAGACAGAGAAATAAAAACTTTCATAGGATAACTAATAATAAGAGCTATAAACAAAATTTATGAAAACTATGATATTCTATAAAAAATTGGTGCTGATGTAATTTTCATAAGGAACTTACATTGAATGAGTTAAGAAATTATATAGATGGTATTCTTGGTTATTCGTTATGAGCGTATACGTCTTGTTAATCTTGAAACCGGCTGATTACAACAAAAAATTTAAAAATTATAATTGACCGTTGAAATGAACTTGAAAAAGAAACAAAATAGAATATCTTGAAAAAAAAAATTGAATATAAAATAGTATTTTCATATTTTATATACTATTATTCCAATGGTAGATATTTGAACTACCATAGAAAACGCCACTGTTTAGTTCTCAAAGCTCGCTAGGATTAACCGTATTTCCCGTGTCATAAGACGCACCTTTTTTTTAATGGAAAATTCCCCCCAAAATCCCCCTGCGCCTCAACACTCGGAAAAAGTTGTATAGGGGAGTTTGACAGCTATCAAACAGCCAAATAAAGACCTACAAGCACTCACACTCACCAGACATAATAAATGAATTTGTTCTAATACTGCACTTTGATTAAGGAAGTACAGTAGCCAGTTATTTGTTTGTTTTGATAATTGACTGATGATGACTCGCCAACACCCTTCTACAAGCAAATATCTAGACAACGCTATGACATATTAGTTGTTTTTTAAGTATTTATCTATTTTCTATTTTGGTGACACTGTGATAAAATAATATTTTGATAATGACTTTATTGCCTGAATTCCAAAATGATACAAATATGCAGTTGTTGAATACAACCTTGAAAAAAAAATCTTACTCTTAGTTGAGTGCAGTGTCACCAAGTTGGCAGAAAAGTAACTAGACCTAGTGTCACAAATTTATTGGCAACAGTATTCCAACTAGAGAAATTTCTAGACGACACTGATCGATAATTCTTTTGGGTGAAAACGTGCAGGCTATATGAGGAATTTTGGAAATATTACTTCTTTACCAAAATTTGATTAAGAACATTTGGCAACACTGCTTTCATGTACATAACACTTGAATCACCAAACACGAAACATGTGTTGTGGTGGCAACTACGACTGCTTTAATGATATCTTATATGAATAAGTCAAAATTGGGATAACCGGCATGCAGCTAATTAATAACTTTAACATTTCTTGTACCTAAAAAATATGAAAATTTACTGGGCCCAGGATCGCTGACTAGGAATTGCTGCTAAGATAGCTTGTAAAATAATCAATTTTTTTCTCCAAAAACTGCTCTGCTAATTTAAGGGTGCGTCTTACCACTTGTAGCGTCTTATGACACGGAAAATACGGTATGTTAATTATGTGAACGTTTACTGTAAATGTATTTTAAATGATTTAATTTACTTTAATTTTTATTTACTGTAAGTAACATGATTAGACGGACAGACGGAAAGCTCAACAAAATGACTTAACTTAATTTTCATTTTTCCATGTACTATTTTTGACAATCAACGTAAATTTGAAACCGACTTAACTCGAGACAATATAAACCGAGGTACAGTATATCTGTACTAACCAAGTACTGGCAAGGCCATATTGGCTGACTTATCCCTTGAAGGACTGATATGAGGTTGCTGAATAAACTACTTCACTCCTCTTTAGAACCAGGGAGACTGGCTTTTCAGGAAGAATAAGAACCTACTCATTTGGTTCTAGGGAGATTTCCCACCTACCAATAAGTGGGTTTCTCTAGTTCTAAGGATGAAAGGTTTGTATACATATAGGAACAAATAAATTTTTAAAAGTAATTTGTATTTTTTCCAAGTACAGTACAGTATACAAACCGAGCCCTTTAAAGTTTACGACCACCTCAAACACCCCTCTCAGTCTTGTGCTGAAGGTAAAAAGTGAAGTGTCTTTGACAGGAGTAGTCAAGCGCATGCCCACCACCTGTCATTAACTAGCTTGTTCAAGAGCCGTTCTAGCTTCGTTGAAGACATTCCATATTTTAAAGGGCTTACGGTTGTAGTTAGAAAAGTAATTGTGAATGCTCCACTCGATTATTGTATAGGAATTCCTAATCCCAAAAATGTTAAGGACTGATTTTTCTTTCTTTAAAAACTTCTATTATTTTTTTTATATGCCCCTACATTGATCTTTGTATTAAGTTTATTATTACCCATTGTTTGAAAATTTAAAAGGCTAACCAAATGCTAAAATGGAGACAATATAATCTTACCATCTCTCTTCCAGGTTTGCGTTGAAGCTGGTCTTGGTTGTAGCAGCAACGTCTT
Organism: Palaemon carinicauda; assembly: GCF_036898095.1. NCBI lineage: Eukaryota > Metazoa > Arthropoda > Malacostraca > Decapoda > Palaemonidae > Palaemon > Palaemon carinicauda. The sequence continues at coordinate 35,179,891 of NC_090752.1, forward strand.
GAAGCATCTAGTACAAATATTGTTTGTAATGTTGTTTGTAGGAGGGTGACAATTGAGGAAAGTAGTGGTAAAATCAAGTTGTCCTGCAAAGTATTAAGAGTATTTTATCAATAATTATAAGCATGACTGTATATTACTTACAAAATATATTTTCTTTATCTATTACTTTTTAAAATTTAAGGTCTAAATTAAATTTTAAAAGGCTTAATATAGCTCCATATATATAGAATGATGTTTACATCAACTTCTAAAGTGATGAGACCTAATTAAATTTACAGTGAAAACCATATAATGCAGAATATTATTTTCCTTTGCTTGAGCACATAGAGCATGTGCTACAGTAATCCTTGCCTTCATATGAGCCTCCTACTTAAGAAGGATGGGTGAGAAGCAGGAGCAGTCTTAACTAAGGAGGGGTCATGTACAAAATTCACCTTAGTTTTGACTTCAACAACATAAGGTGTTTTCAGCTTAATAAGGTCATAGTATTACACAAATAGTTTAATAAATACTGTCCCTTTCTTTCATAGACATTTTTCATCTTCAAAACTTGTTCAGTTTATGGGATTTATACTCTGTAAATAGCTACATCTATAAACTTTGGTTATTCACATTACACCACTTAAAAGTGGCTAAAAAACTTTTACTTTTATGATGACTGAGTGAATAACATTCAATACTGTGCAGTATCAATCAATATTATGAAGTAACCTGTATAATTCTCATTGATAAAAGGCATAAGGTTGTAAATTTTTGTTTTACAAGAAAGTATAATAATTAATGCTAAAATAAATAATCAATCATTACTTACAGTCATGGTGAAATGTCCTCCAATAACAGTGAATGAAGTGTAAATGTATACACCACTCTGGGCAATAAGTAGTAGGATATTGTCAAGTTCGATATCACCTTCAGGAATAAATTCCAGTTCTCTCATCTGTATCATTCCTATTATAACAGTTACACTTGCAACTCTGGAAATTTTGGAAAGGTTCATGTTAACATAACTGATGTATAAACAAAAATGAAAATGCCAAAATACACACACATTTTAGTTTCACTGCCTAATCAAGCACAAATCAGTGTTATCATTATTTTCAAACTCATAAAGTCTATTTAGAGATTTTTCCTATCATAGGATTAAAATCTAAATTATTTAAAAACAAAAGTTCATCTTCACTTACCCATACACTGACAATTCAATTATATTGGCTTCTAATATAGCAAGTTCTTTATATGCTTCATTATTAATAAGCACAAAGAAGAGGATGAGCGAGATGATTGTTAAGACAAGAACTAAGATTCCCATGAACAAGCCACGATTAGCATGCGCACAATCTACTGAGTAGTGATGTCTAGCTTTCCGAGCAATATATGTGGAAATGTCAGAATCACCATCACAGGTCACCTCGGGCTTATTGATGTTTTTCCAGATCACATACAGCACACCTAAAAGAAAAATAAGAAAAACTTAAAATACATACTGTAATACAATTCTTGGTATAGCACTAAGGTCCTTAATCATTGAAAACACAAGAAAAAAACACTCAAAGTGTTGTTGATGTTGCAATGACAAATTAAATCTGCAGTTTTATTTGCATATCTTCCCGGGTGAACCAAATGGTGGGTATTTTGGCTGCTTAATATAATGGATGGAAGAAAATACTTTTGTTTTTATTTAGAAGTCATTCAGTTGACACTTTTACTTTAGAGGTAAGATTCATGGAAATAAATTAACTCTGCCAAAAGAGTGATGGAAATGATATCCTCTATGAGTTCTCTCCACACAAAATATAGTGTCTCGTCAGTTACCTACTTCTCTAAAGTGTGTTTGTGGGGGGCAGTCACTGTTGAGGAATTACGGTCTCCTGAGAGCTGTTGTGTGTGATAGTGATGCATATTGTGATATCACATCGTTATTTCTTAATTAAATCATATAGCCTTTTGTCTTTCTTAAACTACGCAAGATGTGTTAATAGTTATAGAATTACATAACAAAAAGCTAATGCTATTACAGTAAAAATACATCATGTGTGTGTGTCCCTCAATCCCAAGGCACTATTAAACAGGCAATATTCCCAAGGCACTATTATACCAATAACTCCTTGTTTATTCTCAGTCAAACCTGAGACAGCAACAAGTTTTTGTTAGATTACAAAGGATCTTTTCGGTTATTCAATCAGTACTAATTACAATGGAGTGTTTAGTTATTCACACATTACTAGTAGGAGCAAAGAAATGACAATATAAGTTTAAGTTTTGCTACTACAGTACTGTACATATTTATAATCAGCAAATAAGCCTGTGCCTACTGCAGACAGCTTGCTCATTGAAACGGCAGCGAGTGTTCGTTATCATGTGATCAACTGCAGGATCCGCTCGTAAAAAAGTGACAACGGAAATGCTTTTTACCGAAAGAAATTTTGCCCATGTAGTAGTGCTATTAGTGGTTCCATTTTATTCAAAATGCTATAATTCTAGGGATTCCTTCTTGGGACACAAGTAATTTGATTACAGTCTGTTTATTGGAATTGTTGGATAAAAGAGTGTGTGTTTATACATGAGATACCCATGTTATTGATGAATTTTCTACATATTGTTCACTGAATAGATTATTTATTTCCAGTCCCGCACTAAGTTAAAACTACAACTATTAGGATAAACTATAAGGATATCATCAAAGCATCTTAAGCTCTTTCTGCATCCCTTTGGCCTTTTATTTACTTTCCATCTATTCCATTTGATCTCGTAGCACTTAATGGTTCAACGTTTCACATTTACCTTGCTTCAATTTTCACTTCCTCAAAGAAAAAACCTATTCTGCCAATAGTAATGAGAGCTTGTATATGTATACTTTATGATAACAATACTCTCTACTAATTTATCATCATAATACGAAAGACTTTGGGTAAACTTTTGGATGACTGTATACGTTCCTATTCTTATTCATCTTGGTCATAGTACAGTATCTGTAGCTTTGGATAATTTATGACCATGTTCACGTATCTCTATATATCCACATATCAAATGTTCAAATATACCACGTAAACATAACAAATTAGTAACTTTCTTAGAACTAAAGTACTATGAATGAAGGATATATAATTAGACAACAATGTTTATGAACATTTGATTTTAGTCCAATTATTTTAATTAAATAAAAGACAACTTACCTGCACATAAGAGCGAGTATTCAATGGTACAAGGGAAGAGGAAAGGAGATGCTTCGTCCACAAGCCCTCCAATGAGATCTGAACGTCGGCACTCGTAAATGCTCAAAGCTTTGAAATTTGCTCCTCTACGTGTGATGTGGTGGCTAGTATTTACAGCCTATGGTATCATGGAATGGAATAAGATTTATGATTACGTTCTTCATGTCATCAATTATGCCATGCTGTTAATTTAGCTATAAATTAAACATCATAATGGTTTTATTTGAAATTACAGTACAGTATACAAAAATATTTTAATCTATACAAGATTAAAAATTAATTTGGTAATATGAAATGAGTGTGCAATAGTTATCATTTGTTCACACTTTACTGTATTTTCTGATTGTATTGAAGGCAAGTAGAGTATTTATATTAAAGCATAAATTACCATACTTAACACAATACCATTCTAAGATCCAATAATTTTTTTTCAAAGACAAATCAGAAGTCACTAAAATATTTATTTCTGATCTGGTGCATCAACTTTGTGTCATGAAGTCAATACACTGTATGCTTAAAGTAATTTCTACTGCTTCAGATGCAATCACAATGAGCAGTTAAGGTTCAGGTAACGGTAGTTTTATTAATTAACATATTAAATTACTGAACATATTTCTTTATCAAGATATTATCGGAACATTTTATATGATTTGAAAGATACAGAATGCTTCTTAGAATTGAAATACAACTGTATTACTTCTGAAATTTCTAAGATAGCATGCAGAATATGAAGCTAAAACAAGACAAAATCTAAATATTAATAAATTATTTCCTGCAAAGTTTGCTATAAATTCTAATTAGCTGATAACTCAAAAATCTTAAAACTCCTAGTGTTCTTGGTAAAAACTATTTTTATGGACAAAAAAAGGAGAAACAAGACAAAAACATATAGCCTTTCGCTTCAGCATATTCAAATCTAATGTGAAAATCATAATATTGCTATATGTACATCTACTGTATAGGTTATTGAAGGACCTTTAAGAATTGAGCCATTTTAAAATTAAGACAAATGTCATACATATGAAAAAAAAATTAATTTTCATGTTTACATCTCATCTATAAAGGTTCAATTTAAATGTCCTTTTTACTATTTTTCTAGAATTTGGCTACTGTACTAAAATTAGGGGATTAATTAAACTATAAATGGCTATAACAATATTAAGAATGTTTAATGTCCAAGAGATCCTTAAATTCCACCTGGAGTTTGTAAACTGTCTAAGAAGATAGAATGAGTTTCTCTTTAGAGGACCTTATGGCAAACCAGTTAGCATCTTGCTAATAGCAGATGTTATTCATTCCCTAATATCTTGCATTCTGCATTGACTGGCTTAAACATTTTTTTGCAATATTTCACTTTCATCCATTTTACTGTATAACCCATTTTAGATGCATTAGTGAATTTCATCAAAATGTCTGGATTTTTTCAAAACATGCTAATGATAAGCAATAAAGACTACCTCAAATAGTATTCTGCATCTTTCAGTTAAAAAGGGATTATGACATTATCCATAATAATAAATATACTTAATAATGTATTTAAATATAATAATGCAGAGAAGGCATAATGAAGAGGCATGGTGCAACAATTAAAAAAAAAACGGAAAGAGCAAAGATGAGCATTGTCTAAAATACAGTATATGAACTTTCGTTTAATATTTCTTTGCCTACAATGATAAAATTTTGACACTCCTTTAGTTGCTCTCCATTCATCTTAATAATTTAATTATCATCTTCCTGAGTAGTAGATGTAATATGCAAAATTCATTGGTGTTTAGTCTCCTTACTAATAGTATTTTAATTAAAACTATATTATCAAAACAAGTAGACTAATAAGACCTCATAAATAAGCTTCTGCTCAGTTCATTACATTAGTTCCAAAATAAATGCTGACAAATTCCAACTGCACAGAATATATAAATCATTTTGATTAAGAAATTTATATCCAATATCACCTGATGTTCATTTCGTTTCTTCCACAAGAGCATGTTTTACTGAGGTTTACCACCAAAATTTATAAAAACATTTCCCATTTTTTTTCCCTTAAAAAAGATGCATGCCCCCAGTAAAGTAATAAGACAATAAGGGGAGTAAAGAAATAAAAAAAAATTATAACTTGTTTAGTTCTATGAATCTTCATTGATGTTTATATTGCTGATTCCCAAACTCTGATGAAGGTGTGGGATTCTAGGGAAGGAAAGAGATGGGTCAACAAAATTTTAAATGTATATCCCAATTAGAATTCATGACTTAATAAGTCTAGAATTTAAGAGGAATCGTCTTCAAAACCATTTTCTAATAGGACTCGATGGCTTTCCTAACAATATTTACAATATAAAAAACAAATCCACACGACAACTTAATTGTTAAATTTTTTTAAAAGGCCACAGCAGCAGCCACTATAGGACCTAGAGGCCAATAATCTTGAAAAGAAAGCAGGATTTCTAAAGATAATATCCATCTAATACCAAAGAGATATGTTACTGAAAGATCCCTAAAATTCTTTTCAAAGAAACCTTTTTACAAAAATCAAGAGATATAGGGTTACTCCTAATAACCTTAATCTACAAGATTTATATAAGATTTGGATCCAAACTTGGGGAGTTCCAGAGACTAAAACCTTCAAGAAAATACACAGCCTTTTGGAAAGAGGATAATATTCTAATCTCATCTAGTGAATTAGGAGTATTGTCTGCAATGTTCATATTGTGTTCAAAATATACTGAACATCTCTTACTTAACAAGGAGCACTATTTTCAAATGAAATACAACCGTTCTAATATGGGGAAGTGAAAAAAAATCGACTCAGACTTGAGGTCTCAAAGCCCACCTTAAAAGATAAGTGTTTATTGATTGTTATGCATTTAGCTGCTAAATTTATGACAAAGTTTCCCAGAGATTCAAAACTGAACCTACTACATACATAAAACCACATCCTAAACCTGACAAGTAAACCTGATTACTGGCGGCCTATACACAAAGGCTTAAATGTACCCTTTATAATACCTCAAAGTAGATGGCTGATCCCAGGTGCTTCAGTACCAAATTAAACTGAGATTGGAAATTCTTTTCAAAAGAGCACCTTAAAAGGGAATTATTTTCTTAAAAGGACACCTTAAAAGTTTTAACACCATTTACCTAGCTAGTTCTAGTTATTGACACTTTTTTACACTGACCCTCATAAAAATGACAAACTTATTTTTAACACAAAATAAAGGTAGACTGTCTTTTAATACTTGTAGAGGAAAATCTAGAGGGTTGCAAAAAACCCAAGTTCAAGAATGTAACTAAAAGTCCTCAAGTGATTAAATGTAAAGGGGATGTGTTTGGGTGAACCCCCTTTGAAATGGCTTGTCTGAGCAGATCAAATTAAGTGTGACAAGATTCTTGGACACATGAACACAAATAGTCCTGTTTTGCAGATAATTTTCCTTGTGTCCCAAACAGGTCTATTAAGAGACATTGTGGGAAAGTCTAAACTCTAGTTACACATCTGCTAGACTCTGGTAAAGAGTATGGAATGTGTAAAAGTCTAGATTTTCAAGTAGCTAAAATGGAATTACCTGCTGTGCTAAGGGATTCTGAACCAGATTACGAAACACCCTTATCACTGTTTTGTCAAGAGCAATTAGTGCTTCCAGGAGGTCATCCAACCAAGTAGTGACCATCCCCAACATTGTTCTAACTATTAGAATTTGCATTTTAACTATTATTTGCTGAAAAAAAATTGTTTTCCATGTAGTGTGAAGTTGTAAACATGCCAAGAATGCCTGAAGGACCAAACATGAATATTGTATGTACAGCAAATCCACTCTTTCAAAACTTCCAGATATACTGACTAATGTAGTGCACAACCTCTCAGAAGCAGTAGACTATCTGCTCAACTAAAAGTACAGCATTCTTTACCTCTCAAAATTGGAAATTTTAATTTGATCATTCCTCATAATTCCCAAAGTGATATCTTGCTACCCATTAGTTTGTCACACTAACTACCAAGAGAATTGGATATAATATCACCCAAAAGCAATTATATCTCGCAGCACATGGGCTTGGTAGCAACTTTAGAGCCACAGACTACTGGAGTCAAATATCTGTTTATTACCTTTACTACAAGACCAACATAGGTTGATACATCTTGTCAAAATAAGCATCACTTCCTCTTATCTGGAACTGGGAGGATAACCTTGCACTTCTTTGGTTTTGAATGTGGTCTCGTGATGACACTTATGAATTCATTGTTAAGGTCTGCTTTATGCCACTGGTTCGTGAACTTACTTTGCATTTATCAAAGGATATCTCTTATCTAAAATGAATTACCTGGACCTAACCTACTTTAAGTAACTGACAACTATAGGCAATCAGTAAATAGATTAACCATTACCAGAGGTTAAATTTTTCAAACTAATCATCTCTCTCTTTTAATACAACATATGCCAAAACGATTAAAAGAAAATCAACTTTTCTGGCGAAATAATTTGTAAATTCCATGCCGGGTAACAACAAAAACCAGAGCGTAACTAGGAACTACTTGGGCAATAATACGTCTAGTATGGTAAAAGCCTGGCACACTATACTTGTATTTGGGATTTAAAAACTTCGCCATAATTAACTACAGTATGTACTGTACTTTGTAGCTTATTTGGCTCTAAAAAATAGTTCATGTTAAAGACCAATTTGAATTATTTAAAACTTTACTACAGTACACTTATGTGTCTGAGATGTTATAGAGAGGTTTTATTCAAGCAAGTGAAATACTAAACCCTACATTTACCCAATTGGGGAAAGATATGAGATAAGTTAATGGTTGAACTTGTAAGAGAACAGTGCACCCAGCTATTCAACCAAGATGCATTTTAAATAATTTAATGAATCTTTGTACAAAGAAAGAACCATCAGTCCAAGGGAACCATAAAGGTTTTCACACTAACCACAAAACATTAATATATGCAAGCAGAGCTTCTTTCACGAGCGAGGGAATGAAATATTCAGATTAACATTTCAGCACATAAGGGATAAGCAGCAGTTTAGAGGTACTTAATGACAGAGTTATAAAGGTCCAGGCTACAATCTTGGTCTTCAGCCTCGCAAAATCTAGTGTCTAAAAGAACGGCTGAATATACGTGAGTATGATAGCTACTTTGCAGAAGGGCACAAGTAAATTAAGAACTCAAGGCACTGCAAGAGGATATGAAACTAGGATAAACCGAGTACCACCAGAACCGTTACTGAATGGTGTAGATGACCACCTAGTTACCACGCGAGTATTTAGGTTGGGGGTGAAATGGGTAGGGTAAGCTTAAAATATTATACTGAATCTGGAACTAAGTTGATTTAGGAGCTACCCGAAAGAAGTTAACTGCATTAAATTTCCAATATAACAAAAATCAAACGAGTTAGTCTGAAGCAAAGACAAAGATTGCAGTGGCAGTTCTATCACTACTGTATTGCCTTTATAATAAAAAGGCTAGCTTTCTCTGGTCAAAGAAATCCTTCTATAACACTGGAAGTTTACTGCCAAGTAAAGTATTTCATTAACACTTCCTATATTCTTATCCACAAACTGCCACAAGTAAATTTCCTTGCAGACCATCCATTAAAGATTTTTGTTTATTAGTGCACTGTAATGATGGACTTCAAAGAATACATTTTATTCTATAATAAGGTTAGATAACTGATTATTCTTGTATAAGTAAAAAAAAGTCTTGAGGTTTATACACTACAAGAAACTAGAATTTACAATAGAACAACAATTTAATAAATCTTTAAACCATGTAGCCATTCTTATTGAAAGTGATAACTATTTAACCACTTCAATTCACCAAGTAATTAAGGAACCGAGAGGTGTTTGCTGTATAGTTTATAAACTGCTACATCAGAAGCTACCTTAAAAAGGTAATAACTACATTTTGTCATACGATTTACAGCACGCTAAGCCCTAAAAATGATCTTGGACACAACTGGCATATCAGTGTTGCACAGATGTTGATGCTCATGGCCGAAAGACATAGCATATGCAACGGCACCTTCCAAGGGATAGAGATGTCTATGTAACGGCAGCTCTCGAAGCATAGCAATGCAGAGTAATTAATTTAAGAATTAGACTTTTTATTATCATTAAATGGTTCTTAACTAAATACAGAGAATCCAACAAAATGCAAAGCCTTTTTTACTGCCAGATTTGTAAAGGTAACAAAAATATTAGAAATTACCACTCTAAAGTAAACCTGTAATGAACTAGTCACTGAGTTTGAAAGCAAACGAAAATACACTTTCATCTGGAGTGATAATATGACCAGCTTATACATCACCAATAATAAAATTTAAGAGTACTGTATCTATGACATGAAATGCCATCTCCCAAATTAAAACAACATTGTTCAAGAACTTCCTTTAGCGAGAAGAGGGTTATAAGGATCCAGCTACCGAACTTTGTCTTCTGTCTTGAAATATAGAAGTCATATGCAGCGACTAGGTTTGCAGAAATGCAATTGTTAAGCTGCTAGGGGACTAAAGTAATTCAAGAATTCAAGTCTCATAGGGGAGGAACTATTCTGTAAGGCACAGTGAACAATCAGTACCCTTACTGAAGGAATATTAAGTAATTATGACCACTAGACTAAACTATAGTAGTTAGGTTAGGATAAGCAACCATGCAGGCAAATCAGACTTATCGCCCACAAGAGAAGGCATGCTGGCCATTGAGAATAACAAAAGGAAGTTAAAAAAGTTAAAATCCAAACAGGATCATCAATAACTTGACTGGTGGATGAGTACTGGCTTGTCATATCATTATCAACTCTGTTATTCCCCTCGAATTAAAAATTACTTTCTTTGGCCGTTATGAACAATAAATGGCAGTCATTCTGTTTACAACATAGAAGTATTGTATACACTCCGGAATTATAAATAATAAGTTGGAACATAATTCCTGACATATTGTACTCCTCACAATGGTTACTTAAAACTTAATGATTTCCTTGTGCAGAAATGCTAATCAAACGTGTAGGTATTATATCGAAATGCACTAAATACAGTAATTATAAAAATCCGGAAGTGAAGAATACAGTATTTCTTGATGAGACTTAGATGATGAAAAGTGAATAATGGGAAAACTCCTAGCATACCACATATCATTAACCACTAGATTGTCTTATTACTTTACTGGTGGCATGTATCTTTTGAAAGGAAAAAAATGGGAAATTTTTTTATAAATTTTGTTGGTAAACCAATAAAACAAACTTCTGGAGAAGTAGCAATATGAACATCAGGGGAGGTTCATAGAAATATGAGCCTAAGATTATCTATTTAATTACACAGTTGTTATATGGGCATCATATTTTACTACTGTATGGCATGTATTGTATGTAAAATCTTTAGAATACTCATATAGTATGGTACTGATATTCTTAATAATACATCTAAATTAAATTTGTTGCTATTCAAGACAAAATCACATTGCCAAATACCTTTGCCTGGTAACTTTTTATAAGACCTGTTCCTAACATTTTATCCTCTTTAAGATCCTTATGAAGCTTAATTTAGGCTATAAACTTTAATTTTGAATGAAATATATTCAAAGGATGCTATTTTTTCACTTTAGAATTTCAAGAAATCATTCTCTTTGGTACTATGGTAGTAAACTAGAGGTAACCTTTTAACAAATATAAGTATTCCAAATAAAAGAATAGGATTAAATGTTGCTATCACTATCATTATGGCTATATTACACCTTCATAACAAATCAAAATATAATGATCCATAAATAGCCCTTCAACTACTCTTTGCAATTAAAAAGTAAATTTGGTACTTGCAATTATAAAACTAAATCATGGCAATTATTTCCAGAGACATGCAATAGACAGCCAAACATCAATGCACTAAACCTTTAGGAATTAGACCTTGATACTCTAAAATCTATCAAAGAATCCCCTAATACAGATATATAGCATTACTAAACTCCCAAATCTATATTCTAAATAGTTTTGCAGCCTAATAATGTTTTTAAAATCTCTCACACGCCATGTCTATACAAGGCTTTCAGGAATAACCTCATAACTGTCAAAGAACATGACAACTACAGTATTTTAATAAATTTAGCATTATTACCAAGATGTCCAGCTTATACTACAACAAAGAAACAGGTTTTCAAGTCAGTGTCATGGCAACCATAATGCTCTAATTTATGAAAATGCTCAAACATCTGGTCTTTGCTAAAGCATTGTTATTAGTCATTGTAAGGCTAAGAATTACATGAATACGAGCAACTAAAAGAAATTCTTATAATCATAAAAAGATGAAAATGCTAAGAAAAATTTACTCATGTTTTAAAAAATACCATGCACACTTTAGAAATATACCTCTCCTTTAAGATACCTGATGGTAATGTACCTGGTGAATATCATGTGGCTCATTTGTGTGGTGGTCTTGTACTGAATCATTAAACAGTGCATAATCTGTAAAATTGTCAACAACATGGCCATAGTCATGTGAATCATGACCTAAGACAGCAGAAGCATCACTATGATGACCTGATCCATTGGTTCCATGATCAACTGCTCCATGGTCAACTGCTCCATGATCACTAGCTCCATGTTCTCCATGAGATTCAAAGTCTGTTTTGTAAAAAAAATTGATTAATTTGTAGAATCATTATTTTGAGTAATGTCTAAATGAGTAGTCCCTTGCTTCAACTAAACCTACATCTCCCAATGAAACTTTTTTGTTCATTTAGTGGTGAAATAGTGTACTTAACTATGAGTAATTGTGAAAAAGTTATTGAATAAAAATTCTCCAGCTATCGTCTAGGCAGTGCAGCATAAGGACATAATATTGTAGCATTTTTTTATTGGCTTCATTTGACTATTCTAATTTAGGTCCTAGCTTACCTTGATAACTTTTGACTATAACAGGAACTCTCGAAATACAAATGCTGTCTGGTATTTGCTTTCTTGGTCTTTCTACCTCCCACCTGATATATAACAGTTCTAGATTTTTTACTTGAAAATAACAATACTGTATACAGTACACCAAGATAAGTAAAAATATCGCGTCATTCAAGATCACAGAATTTCTGTAGCATTTCCAGATTATTGAAAACCTAACTTCATCATCACCATAACTCAATCATAATGCTACAGTAGCATTTACATTTACAAATTATCTGGATCTTGTCTTGTTTACTTTCTGCATGAATTTCGAGTTGCCTTTCTTCCATTGTTTTGTTAGCCAATAATTGGCACCCTACCACTTCCATATAATGTACTGCTAAGCACCGGTAATTGTTCGTCTCTTCTTGTTGAATGGGTGTTCTCCATTGTCAAACCCTTAATATCCTACTATAAGTTACCTTCATAAATGTGATATGATTCTCCCACAACACTTCAACTATGAATATCTGGTATTGTTGTAAAATTTACATATTCTCCCAAATTTCCTCTATATCTGCCAGTTTTCATTACACATAGAAACACAAGCATTACAAGCACAGTATGTCTTGCTAGGTTTTTCAATAAAATGCCCTTTATTACCCTTAGTCACCTAATCTCTTTTTCTACTACATTTAGGGCATTGCTAAAAATATTTGTACTACTTTCATAAACATATCACCAAAATAACAGTTTTTATCCTCCTCAAAATAAGCCTTGCAATAACATAATATTCTTCCAATATCACTTTAGTACTAGCCTCTTTTTCCATGTATATCTATAATCGGACACCTTATTCTTTTCCCAATTGGACATCCAGAACATCTCTTATGAAACATTCTGTTGAAATATAGCTACTGTACTTTTCTGACTTCCCTCTCTTCTTTTCTTTCATAACTGTTATCATAACTTTGGATTTGGTTACAGAATATAATAATAATATTAATTTTTTGTCTCTTCTCTCCATTCTATTCTTCCATTTATAAAAATAATTTCACCTTCTCTGATTTTGCTTTCAATAAAAGGTTATATCCATACACACACTGAAATCTGACATTTGTCTCCTTTCATGCACACAATTGTAACTTCCTTCATCATAACAACAAATAGTATAGGGGTTAGTGCCGATCCTTGATAAACATTAACACTAGCTTAATGTGCCCTTCTGGCATTGTTTGTATTACGGATGCTAATCTAATTACTGTAATACAGTGCAATATAGTACTTTGGTAATAAGTAGGATGTCTTATCAAAATCCATAAAAAAAACTATTTTATAAAGGCTTTTGTGGGTGCTTTTTTTCAGACTTATAACCACAGCAGCACAGTTAAAATTGTTAATGCAACATTAGAAAATTTCTTCATTTGACTTCCCTCATCATTTTTACATTTCTGAAAATAATTTCTAAGTTTTTTCATTTTACTTTTGTACATTACTAGAATTACCTTTTTTTCACCCATTTTTCTGACCTATACTTCTAATCTATATTTCTCTAGGTTCTGTTAAATTCTTAAATGTCTCATTCTCTGGCCATGTGACAAATTTCTGCCATTTCATATGGTCCTAAAGCCTTACAATTATTCAATCATCTTAAAGTCTCATCTCAGTTCCTCTTAAAGTGTTCTCTGAACATTCTTCAAGTCATGATCATTCAATAAAAAGAATTTTAAAGAACTGTATAGTTCCAACGTTCCTATGAACTGGCGATGGAATGATACTCTTGGGTAACCATTACACATACTTTCATCAAGGGAGAAAGGACAGCTTGTTTTCATATCAATAAGATTGTTTCAGGTTGAAACTGTTCTTGATTCATATGAACCCTACATTAAAGTATAGTTTGTGAGAGAGATTATTATATACAATTACATCACTAATCATCCATGTCACAGTTGTAATTGTTGAGGACAAATAACATGTATCTAAGGTAGATATATTTTCTTCTGAATCGAGGTTAAAAATTCCATGCTTGGAGTTATAATTTATAGGGACAATAAAAGCAGAAGTCTTTGGAAAAAAAAAATGCATGGACCTGATAGAGAAGGAGTGTAAAATGTGACCTCTTTTTGTCAAGAGGGAGGTACAGTATTGTGAAGATAAGATTGATAATTACTCTACAATCTTCAGTTCCATCACAAGGTTTGCTTGCAGAAGCAATCAAGAAAGCTAGGCCACACTGTTCTGAATTTAGATGTTATAGTTACAGGAATGTAATTTTGTACACTTAACAGCTGCTTCATAAAAAATAAAATGCCACATAATTACACCACTAAATAAAGCAATAGAAATATATTCTAAATACACTTTTCAACCTACAGTTGGAATAACTATACAATGTAGGTAAATAGTTGCTAATGTTAGAAGTTTCTGACTTTTCAGGAAAATTTTATAGAGTTAATTGGTGTTTTGAGATATATCAATTATATTCAATACAAAAAATTAAGCATTTAACCTTAAAAATTATTACAGTAATCAGAAGCTTAAAGAATAATATTGTGTATTATGAAGAACTATATACAAATAAAATATGAGAAGTACAGTAATAGAGATTATTATCAAATTACTAAAAGCAGGAAAGGTGATTTCTAGAGCAAAAAAAAAAGCATAAGTACTGTAATAAGAAAGAAAACTAAGGCTAACTGAAAAACACATCAAGCTACGGAATATTATGCCTTTAAAAGTTTTATTGTGCAACAATAGATATTCTTTTTATTAATATATACATTTAAAATATGATTAATTTCAGGTAGCACCTAAGTATTTAGTTTAAAAAAAGGCATTACATTTATAAATTGAATAAATATAGCAGTACAGATTAACCTTATACAAGAATCTCCATATGTAAAAGATGCTACTAATTGCAGTACATATATACAAGCTTATTGTTCAAGTATACCGTGAAGCCTTTTTCAGTTTTAATTCTAATTTATACTTAATAAAGGCCTTTTAATTATAGTGCGTGTAAACGTATGCTTAATACCGATTCATTTTCAGCCAGAATAAATATTCTATTTTTTGCCAGAGATAAGCTTTATTATAGCAGTTTCATAAGATACAGCTGGAAATTTTCCCCTTTCTAGACAGCTACATTTATCTTCTTGTTCATTGAAACCGCCAGTGACCAAAATTTTAGGGAACCATGTTATTAGTTGAAAATGTTTGTATTTCAGAATTGTCAAGCATAAATTTGATATTTGATGCATCACAGTAATTTTTATTACTTTTAGGTTATTTGTATGATTTCCTCTCATCTCTGTAAACATGGATAAATAGACATGGCCAATATATTTTAAGTAAACAAACTATAAAATGATTCACAAGTACTATATTTCAGGCTAATATCCCAGCAACATAAAATTTGGCTTGCATAACTGCTAATTGAATGTGACTAGTTGTCCTTTCATTGTTTTGGTTTAATCATCTGGATATTATGCTTAGTAAAAGAAATGATATAAAATGTTAAGATTTTACTTTTCTAAAATGCTTTCTGTTGAAAGTTATTTCAATTGAAATCCTGAAGCAGGAGGACTAAGTAACACATCCTTCAAAATAGGAGTGCCTTGTAAAGTTAAAGTTCCTCATGTTGCTGATCCTGAAAATCCTGGAAGACTATTTAAGTTGAACATTGTTAGTTATATAAGACATCAAAGCATAACATTAAACATGCCCTATTATTATATGTGTAATAGATGATACTGAAATATTGTATATGAATCTAATGATATAAAAGTACATGAAGTATGAGCTCAGCTAATCATATACCCACAAAACAAAAGCACATGTCTCAGTAATTTCAAATTCAGAAGTGTCAGGAAAAGGAAAACTGCTATATATTGATGAAGAGATGAACCACAACTGCAAAAGAAAAATAAAGCCATCTCCATAATGCATGTAAAGACTAAGATTGTCAAAAACCAACACCCATAAAAAGGCATGCATGATAAAATAAGCGATCTTTATCAAAGTTGTGATATTTGCATGAAGAATGACCTAGATGATCAAATGTAAAACATGTTATATAAAAATAGAAACAGAATTTGAAAATCCGAAAAATACACAATCATATTAAAAAGAATACACTGAAAATTGTGATATTTTCTTCTTTTTAACTAACCCTAAAGTAACATTGCCCTTCACTTTTTGAACACAATCTAAAGATCACTTAACAATTTTCAAACCATCACCTTTTACCATACAATATACAACTGCAACAAAAACTTACCTCCATTAAGGATTTGAGCCCAAAGATTTCCTGGAACACAAGACTGTGATGTTTATAAACGAAGTTGTCGTTATTTCCTTCTAACACACTCAAAGGAACGATATAGGAGTTCTAAAATACAACTCTTAATACATTTTATCAGGAAAGAGAACTTCATCTAAACTAGATACTTTGAACAGTTCAAGATAATTGCTCATGACAAGGATAGAAATATTCATTGCCTAGAGATAACCAGGAATTCAATGACATACATGTTGGAAACCTTAATCTAATATCCATGCTGAACTACAAAGTTTTCTGAAATTCACGTGAAAATGTAATTTTTCAGGGGTATACAGAAACTGAGTTCTTAAATTATTATGATCTTCCTACATGAACTAAAGTCTTGAAATCCTGGTTTCCTCTTGACTTTTTTCCTCAGAGCTTTACAACTATACTATTCAATTATCTAGCTTAGGCATCTGTATTTTTTTTTTTTTTTACAAAAGTATCTAAATCTAAATGTTACATCAACACACTGGCCAACAGATTTTTCATAATCAAGCCTCATTCACTTTAATTACATTCCAGTTTCATTGTCTTTATATGTCTAAGTCCATATCAGTTCCATTTTTTCATCACTAAATGACAGACACCAATTCTCCAGCATAAAAGTG
>NC_090752.1:35201901-35211901 GCF_036898095.1 Palaemon carinicauda
CTGATGTATCACATATATTTTATCATGACTTGAGAAAACTACCTACAATATGTGTGTTCTAAAGTGAATAAAGGTTATGAACCTCTGCTGTTGAAATTCTTCATGAGTTTTTTCTATTGTATTATACTCTACAGCAATATGTTATTATTCAGTTTTCAAATAGGAGTAATACAACATTTTCATTGCATTTTCTCAGACTCACAACACAAACAAGTTGGCAACTAGCTATCATAGCAGAGGCTTCAAATGCTTTTAAAATAGTTTAACACAGTTTTAAAGTTGTTCAGCATTAAAATTATCTCCTCCAACTTCGTTTCCTAATATGATTTACAAAAACTAAATGATGAGTTAGTTTTGTTTTTGAGTTCATTTTATCCCACTCATGAAACCAGTCCCATTAAACATCTGAAGACAAAATCATATTTTTCGGCGTTATTTCGCTAAACTACACTATTCAAAAGAAAAAATACTTTGCAACAATACCTTATTAACAAGATTTCCAAAGTTTGCTGCAGACAATTCCTGAGCTAATCATAAAAACTATACCATTTAAAGTTCTCAATGATATAAATACTGGTAACAATTAGAATAAACACAAAAGACATATTGTGGGGTAGTACAGATAACAATGTTATGAAACACAAGAAACTTATGTGAGAGCCTCTTTTCTGTCATTTTTAAATACATTCAACATACTTTTAAATGCTTTAAGCAATACTGAATGTCTAAAAAATCCTATTTGTTTAAATACATGAAAAATATTAAGGTTATTATTTATCAATTTATCAGACTATGAGTAAATATACAGGTAGTACCTCAACCTTATTCATATTAATTTTTGCCCTTTGAATTATAGTATGTACTTTTATACATTTTCCAAAAATTGTACCAATAAAATAATGCCATCCCATTTCTTTTACTTGGTTAAATATAGTCATTTTTTGCTAATTGTATGTTTTAGCATAACATTTTTTGCAGTCTATACTATATTGCTTTCAATCATTCAGGAATGGCCTTTTCATGGGATAGTCCACTCTGCACTGCATTGCATCTTGGGAGAAAACAGTTCAGTTGCACAGCAAACTGAAAGAAATTCAGTGAGAATAGAAGTAAAGTAGAAGTATAAAAAGTAGAAACAGATAGGGACTGAAGAGACACTGAAAAAAACCCCTTGAGTAATGACTTTAATGCACTATGTGAGATGCACCAACGGCATTTAAATTTTCTTGAATGTTCAGAGGTTTAAAGGATATGGTAAGGTATCACCGTATGAATGGTCACTTGGCCAAATTTATATTATTTCACTACACTGCTGCTAATAATCATATGTTCCATTACTGATATTATACAGCTCTTTTACTTTATTTACTCACTAAGAGGGGTAAAACTTAAGAGAGATTATTTCATAAAGGTATCTTACCCACACTACCATTTACATCAACTTTTTTTTGTGTGTGCAAATTTTGAGAGTAATGTTTCGATACTATTGATCTCAATGCATGTTCTTAACATGTCACATTTCCCGTCTAACCAAATAATTTCATACTTATTGGCTCATAAGAGCTGTTACACGAAATGACATTCCTATCAGGGTCTTACGAATAACCTTTTTGAGGTTTTAAGTTGTTCTATGAACCTTCCCTCAGCTTAATAAACATATGCCGGTAAAATTTTAAACATTTAAAAAATCTTTTTTCTTTTCTTTCCCTTCAATATACATGTGCCCCTAGTAAAGGAACGGGCAATTCTAGCAGTAAGTGGCAAGAAGCCCTGTACTAACACACCAGAATGCCCCTGGTAAAGGAATAGAACATTCTAGCATTAAGTTTTTGAGAAGCCCAGTGCTGAAGCACCACTCTCTCTTTGTACTTAGTTTCTCTGTCGTCATGGATTAATTCAGGTGTGCTCCAGATCTTTTACTACATATTAAGATATCTTTCCCTGGATTTATTTGCAATTAGTGCATGAAGAGTTCAAGGAAACTGCTTGTGGAAGATCATGAACCTCATTCACTGTGTGTATCATGTAGAGGGTATTATGGTTTAAATGGCCGTTGTGAGAAACACACTTGTCTCACAGGCCCTATCATGAAAAAGTATATTTCGATGCTTGCCGGTCAAAGCGCAAAATGAAACTTGCTTTTAGTTCGGAAGGAAATCCAGTTGATTATAGCAGGGATGACAACGATAGTGACTTTCCACCACCTTTAGTTAATTTGCATAACCAGCCAATTTCTGATAGTAACGAGTTTCAAAAGCTCTTGACATCACTAAATTCCTTTATTAAATTTCAGAAGTCCAGTGAATCCTCTCTTAAAAGCATTAATTCTGATCCTACTTGCCTGTCTGCCAAACATATCCTAACTTCCAAGTTGAGTTTAGTGATGTTATTATTACAAGCTAAACTACAACCCTAGTTGGAAAAGCAAGATGCTATAAGCCCAAGGGCTCCAACAGGGAAGAATAGCCCAGTGAGGAAATGCATAAGAAATAGAAAACTTCTTCAAATCAGTAATATTAAAATAGATTTGTCATATACAGTATAAACTGAAGAGAACCTTATATCAACATAAAAACATTCGCTGCAAGTTTGAACTGCTTCAGTTCCACCAATTCAACTGTCTGATTAGGAAGATCATTCTATAATCTGATTACAGTTGGAATAAAACTTCTTGAACACTGTGTAGTGTTGAGCCTTAAGACAGTTAGAATTAACTGAATACCTAGTACTATGCACAGGATAGTACAGTCAGGGGAGATCCAAACGCAAAGGATGGTCAGAATTATTAAAAATCTTATGCAGCATGCCTAAATCACTAACTGAACAACAGTGCTAGAGATTAATATCCAGATAAGGAATAGAAAAAAATAATAGAATTAAGTGCTGTCAAAATAAGCTTTGGGGAATGCAGAATGATTCTGTCCTCCTTCAGATGAAAGTGTATCAGCAGAAAACAGGATTCTTTGTCCAGTAAGAGCTGTTTAATATTATTTGGACAAAACTACATGCATTAGAAGTAGTGTCACTAATTTGTTTTCTGGGATTATAAGCCTCATTGTGGCTGCAGGGGTCTTGGTCTAAATACTTTTGAAACACTCTTATCCAGGGAGTATATGGGGTTTCAATTTAATTAAAGATTTGGAGACAAAAGTATCATTTAGATCAAGAAGTATAAATTAGTGACACACTATGGTCAAGTATTCTAAATAGCTTTAGTAAACTACCTGAAGTACTGTATTTCAAACCGTATCTTGAGATGTGACGTTGGAAGTAGTCTAAACCAGGTTAGTAAATCTTAACCATAGTACAGTATATTACTTTAACTATATATTTCCTTCACTGGTGTCCCACCTCCAACAGTGTATGAATCAACAAAAGGAACATCAGGAAGGTAATTGAAATAAAAGGAATTTTAATAATAAAATTTCTTATTTATATAAGCATCTGATGTTCATAAAAATGCTCACCCTCTTCCCCACTGACTCGTGGCATGAAGATGATAAGGATAATTTTGACTTTGAAAGTGAAGGGATAAAGAGAGACTGACTTGTCAGTTCTGGGCTTCTTACCTCTTACCACTCGAATGTTCTATTCCTTTACAAGGGACATGTGTTGACTGAAGGGAAAGAAAATGGGAAAATTTTAAAATTTCAAAAGATTATACTGTATGGGTAAACATCAAACAAAAAGGGATTCTAGAGATGCAGGTGGGTATAGAGATAAGAAATCTCTCATTAAAATTCTGTTTTTACTTCCAAATTATAAGATCTTGAATGTTCTTGCATATCTTGTAAGCATGGAAGTACTTTTAGGTAAGATATAAATCACTGACATGATTTTTAATATGTTAAATAGAATAAAAACAATCAATTTAGAAATACTATACAATGAAACCCAGGAGTTCCGACACATCTAAACTTGATATTCTGTAACATTTTTGTACCGGAAATTAAAGGATATTCAGATAGAATGGATAATCCAAACTTCTTAGAAACTCTATGACTGAGACATATCTCCAGCAGCATAACACTAACTGAGACAAAGGTTTCCAGGAAAGTACTTAATTTTCTTGTAAGTCCCTTTTAGTGCACAAATATACACTTTGTTGCAAGCTCTTTTTCTTAATTTCTATAATTTGGTGCATTTTTTCCTATAGACACACAATTGAACCAAAGATGTTTAGTGGTAAGGAAAATCCACGAAGAGAAGTTGAGAAGCAAAAAAAGAAAAAAAAAAAGAAATTACAGTGCAAGTATACAATATTTCAAAGGAATAGTGATTCCATAAGGTAGCCTTCTTTTAGGCCATCTAGTCTTCTTACTACAGGTAGAATTTAATTATCATTTATTTATGGTAGTGTTTTAAATCTTTTAGTTAAGATTTTTTTGCATATAAATATTACAAGCTTCCTGTAAAAATACAGTACAGCAAGTGTTATTTGCAGTCTAGAATGGATTAATCACATTCACCTTACTTCTTATTAGGAAAATTAATTTGGTGTTCCAAAATACTCCAGAGTTTCACAGTATACAGATCCCTTACAAATGGCTATGGCTATAAGAAAGTTATATGTAAAGATTTAGAATGGGCTCAGATGGAAATTCTTAACATTACTACAATCAAAAGATTTTATCCACTCCATCGCGATTAACAATAATTCACAGTAATATTATCATCAGTGAATCAGCATAGCTTTTGGATAATGTATTATAAAGGCATACTAAAAAGCATAAAACAGCTGGCCAGGGTTTTCACACAGTGATACTAACATCCCTTTTAATTTTCACTGGTCAAGTGCTACCTCAACTAAAGTCTTAACTATTTTTCCATATTCTAGTTTTTAACTGATAAACCATTGATAAAATTTGTATTCATCGTGTCTTCATTTTCATACTTTACTCCATAATCACTAAATTGCAAAAACAGACATTTTCAATACAGCACTTTTCATAATCCAGTAAATAATCACTGAAGCATTGCTATGCATAAAGAAAAACACAAGGTATGAAACACACTTAACATCAGTCACTTTGCTTAACCTGAAAAATAGGGAATGCACATCCCAAATATTTTCAACAATCAACATCACTCAAAATTAAGAAAACACTGAAGTTTTCATTTTTAAATTCACTTGTCAACGACTAGCACTTCAGGATGTTATCACTTCTTCCTTAACAATTAATGAGTCCTGCTGTCCTCCATGAACAATAACTGTTGTCCATAATTTGCTTATATCTGATTTCCTTTTTCAAGACAGAAAGCTTGCATCAAGTAATATTAAAGTGCTATAGGACCTCCTAAAACTTCTCCAATGTCTAAAACAAATAGCATATTGAAAGTCAAAGTGATATCAAGAAGTAATGATACAGATACAGAAGTCAAGAAGTATCTTCATTGCAAAGAAGCTCAAGGATTGTAAATGTAGTCTCATGCATCAAACAGGCAGTATATGCTACAGAACTATAAAGATTTTGGGAAACCTCTGAACAAGCAGTACTGCAACATCACCATGAAGAATAGAGGAAAACTGTAAAACCATGCATAAATTTTACACATTGGCTATAGAGATCAAATTCTGTGTAAAGTGAGAAACTGTATTACTTTTCTCCATCTAAAAAAAAAATTATCTTGTATTCCTTTTTTTTAAATGGACCCAATCTTTAATTCTACTAAATTCTGTTCTTCAGCAATGTTTCAGGCAATCAGGCTTGAACATTTACAAATGGTTTTGAAGAAGCTGAAAATTTTTTTATCTGATATGAAGAAATTTTGCCATTCATTGATAATTACTCTACTCAATCACTGAAGTCATATTTCCCCTGGTTTATGACACAATGTCATCTACATCAAATGAAACTGTAATCTTCTTACTGTTAACTCGACTGTACTCTGCATTCTATAAATTCTAGTGGCCCTAAAAATATTTGAAAGTATTTGAAACAAGATACTACTGCTGCTGCCTCCGATGCCTTAGATGACCGCGGAGGTAGCGGTCATTTGTGGTGGATAATGTGGGAGGGTGGGCTATGGCACCCTAGCAGTACCAGCTGAACTCGGTTGAGTCCCTTGTTAGCTGGAGGAACGTATAGAGTAGAGGTCCCCTTTTTTGTTTTGTTTCATTTGTTGATGTCGGCTACCCCCCAAAATTGGGGGGAAGTGCCTTGGTATATGTATGTATGTATCAAAATGTTTACCATGAATAATTTATTCGTTTACACTTTTATTTTCATTATCAAATTTCAATATTCATTATCCTCATTATCATAACTATCTTTAACTCAAGCAATAAAGTTTGAAGAGTTTATAAGCTGTACATACAGTTCTCAACTGTGTTTTTCTCTAGAGTACTCTTTGGATTTGGAGTTACAAATTCCTTAGAATCTGATAGGATTCAAAGTTTCATTCTTACAGGGAGAACTATTATTTCTTTGAAACTCTCCTTATATTCATATTGCTTCTTCTCCAAAGCTCAGTTTATTGACATTTACCCAAAATTTATTAAAAAATTCAAATTTTCTTTCCTTTCAAAGATACATGACCCTAGTAAAGTAATAAAACAATCTAACAGGTGATGGTAAGGAGTGTCAGCAGTTTCACATTACTGAGTTTTTCCATCGCTGCAGTGAACCAAAATGTGTCCCCTCTTCAAGATTGTGTTAAGTGTTTATTGTTTTAACTGTTTTCCCTCCTGGATTTATTAGCAATCCTGCACAGGGAAAGCACTGTTTTTATAAAACCCTTGTGAGGAGTATTATTTCTCAGTATATTTACAGAAAATATGTTTCTAATTCAAGTGTTTATGGAACTGGAGTCTACATTGTGCAGTATTAAGCTTTTACGTTGTGAACAGAACAACATTACCTTGAAGAATCTGATATCTTATCCAAGATAATATCCACTAAACACCAAGCTGGTATGTTACTGAACTGCCTATGAGGTTCTTTGCAAAGAAACATTTCTGCCAAAATTATGAGATGTAGGTTTACTCCTAATATCTAGAACCTTAATCTTCAACGCTTTTAAAGATTTGGATCCAACCTTGGCGAGTTTCTGTGATCCAACTTTTGATTAGAAATAACCATATTTGGACATTAGACAAATTGTAATTTTAATATCACAGCAAATTAGCGACATTACCTGTAATGTTCATAGTTTGTTCAAAATATACTGAACGTTTTTTACTGGACAAAGGCAACTACTGTAGTTTCAGATGAAATATTTACAACCCTTTATAATGAGGGGAAGTGAAAAATATTGCTAACTATTCTTAGTCTATTGGCTGCTGGTGCTGTAATCTTTTAAATTTTTTCTTTAGTTCAATTAAGTTGAAGATTTCTATTTTTGATATTTCAAATATCATTAGAAAACAATTCAGAGCCCTACATTTCAAACTGTATTTCCATATGGTCTCCATTAAATTGAAATAGAGGGTAGAATCTTAATTACCGTATTTCACATGTCATAAGACGCTACAAGTGGCAAGACCCACCCTTACATTAGCAAAGCAATTTTTGGAAAAAAGAAATTGAGGGTTTTACAAGCTATCTTAGTAGCAATTCCTTGTCAACGACTCCAGTGACACTTTTGTCTGGTGCAGTAAATTTCATATATTTGGGTGTATTATGAAATTTTTAAGATAATATTGATTAGCTGCATGCCAGTTATCCCAATTTTACTACATATTCATATAAGAAACCATTAAACCAGTCATAGTTGTCACCACAACTACAAGTTTAGTGTTTGGTGTTTCAAGTATTGTTACATTAAAGCAGTGTTGCCAAATGTTCTTAATCAAATTTTGGTAAATAAGTAAAATTCCAGCAATATTTTCCAAATTCCTCATATAGCCTACACATTTTCACACAAACTTAAATATTAATCAAAGAAGTCTCTAGAAATGCTGCTATATGAAATACTTTTGCAACTGCATGTGACTTTAGGTCTAGTTACTTTTCTGCTAACTTGGTAACAATGCATTCAACTGACAGTGAAATTATTTTTTCCAAGTTCGTATTCAGCAACTGTCTGCATTGTTTCGGAACTCAGGCAAGAAAGTCACTATCAAAATATTGCTTTTTTATAAAATGTTAACAAAATGTGAGAAAGTAGATAAATACTGAATAAACAACTAATATACCATAGCGTTGTCTACTAGGAGACTACTAGTTTTCATGTTTGCTTGTAGAAGGGGGTTGGCAAGTCATCAGCTGATTACCAAAACAAATAACTTGCTACTCTACTACATTAAACAAAGTACAGTATAATATAATAATAAATCTATTTATTACAAATGAATGATAATTGTAGGTTTATATTTTATGTCTGGCGAGTGTGAGAGCTTGTATGTCATTAGTTGGGTGTTTGAGGGATGTTGTCATACTTCCCTATACAACTTTTTCTTATTGTTAAGACGCAGGGTGATTTTGGGGGGCATTTTTCATGATGAAAGGTGCATCTTATGACACAGGAAATACAGTATTTTCTAATTTTAAATTTATTGTCAACCAATTTTCCCTTCACTGTTGTCCCACCTCCATCAGTATGTGGGAGTCAGCAACAAGAACATCAGGGTAGGTTCAAAGAAATAATTATAATTTTAATATTGTTTTCTATTTCTAAAGTCTCCTGGTGTTCATGAACATGCTCAGCCTCCTCCACACTGACTTGTGATGTCAAGGAATAGGGAATACTTTCAACTTCAAAACTAAATAACATGAAACTGCTTACCATTAACCACAAGCCTGTTTCATTACTTACTAGGGTTTAGTCATTTGAAAGGAAACATAATTGGAAAATTTTCATTACACTTTAAGGATTGAACATTGTTAAACAGAGTTTCTAGAGAATAAGCAATATGAATGTCAAGTGAGTAAAGAACTGAAAAATTTATAATGAAATTCCATTCTTTCTTTGTAGCCCTGGGCTTGGGTGCTTATCTCAACCCCAGGTGCTCTCAGATGGATCCTTTGTCTCATTTAACCAATTCTGGAGTTTTTAGCAGTTTTGAGTATTATAAAGCAGATTAAATGAAAAATAATTGAAGTTTCCACCTCCAAACCTTGCCATTTTGCTCGTAGATAAATGTCCAGAATACTGTACATGAAAAGTAAGGCTCTTTAAAGTCCAGGATCTCACGAACCACAAAGCCCATGAGAGGACCTACAATGTGAACTAATTATAAGCACTGTAGTGGATTTCAATGGAAAAAATAATTTAGATATCTTTTCTCAAAACAACAATAAGCAGCATTGGATAACACATACAGTACTATACTTGGTTATGAACAGCAAATCATATTTTCTGGATTAAAGTATAGTATCTCATAAGATGCAAGTGCTTAGAAATAAGGATACTGTAAAGACAATAATTCATAAGTCTGTTGTTAGGCGTATTTCAGCCTTTATTTAGCATGAAATGCATGGATGTATACATGCAAATAAGGCTCATCTCAAACTCATATCGTATTGGCAACCAGCACGAATATTTACTTCATGTTCTGTATAGATGCTGCTGGTATAAAAAAATCTCAGCCAAATTTATAGCAGCATATATTGCCTGACCATGCCTGTCATAAGTATAAGCAGATTTTTGTCAACTCTTGTAGCAAGTCATACAATTGTTCAGCAAAGAATCACTTCATTGTCATTAGTAGGTTTTATCAGAAATGAATAAATCTTTAGTTGGCCAGTCAACAGCATCCAAACCACAAATAATATATCAAGTAGTTGATAACATATTCCTATACTTAGTATAGTTAAATAACTGGTAGCTATGATTTCCCATGCAAGTGATTCAAAGAGAATGGTATCAGAATGACATGATCTATAATGGAAACTGTTGTAATGTATTTATCAGATGATAATCGTACAAAAAAACTAGTTAATTAACCACCGTTCCTATACTTCATTCTAATAAATACTACATTACAGAGAGTAAAATGAAAATGCTTTGCATATAAAGCTTAATAACCCCCAAAGCTCTGCCAGAAACAAAGACAGTA
>NC_090752.1:35221901-35231901 GCF_036898095.1 Palaemon carinicauda
ACATCTGCTTCCACTCCACCATTTGCTGCAACAACAGACCCCAAGTATTTAAACTGATCCACCTCCTTAAGTAACTCTCCATTCAATATGACATTCAATCTCGCACCACCTTCCCTTCTCGTACATCTCATAACCTTACTCTTACCCACATTAACTCTCAACTTCCTTCTCTCACACACCCTTCCAAATTCTGTCACTAATCGGCCAAGCTTCTCTTCCGCGTCTGCAACCAGTACAGTATCATCCGCAAACAACAATTGATTTACCTCCCATTCATGGTCATTCTCGTCTACCATTTTCAATCCTCGTCCAAGCACTTGACCATTCACCTCTCTCACCACTCCATCAACATACAAGTTAAACAACCGCGGCGACATCACACATCCCTGTCTCAGCCCCACTCTCACTAGAAACCAATCGCTCACTTCATTTCCTATCCTAACGCATGCTTTACTACCTTTGTAGAAACTTTTCACTGCTTGCAACAACCTTTCACCAACTCCATATAACCTCATCACATTCCACATTGCTTCCCTATCAACTCTATCATATGCTTTCTCCAGATCCATAAACGCAACATACACCTCTTTACCTTTTGCTAATTATTTCTCGCATATCTGCCTAACTAAAAATATGATACATACAATCCCCACCTCTTCCAAAACCACCCTGTAATTTTAAGATTGCATTCTCTGTTTTATCCTTAATCCTATTAATAAGTACTCTACCATACACTTTTCCCACCACACTGAAACTAATACCCCTTGAATTACAACACTCATGCACATCTCCCTTACCCTTATATAGTGGTAAAATGCATGCACAAACCCAATCTACTGGTACCATTGACAACACAAAACACATATTATACAATCTCACCAACCATTCAAGTACAGTCACACCCCCTTCCTTCAACATCTCAGCTCTCACACCATCCATACCAGATGCTTTTCTTACTCTCGTTTCATCTAGTGCTCTCCTCACTTCCTCTCTTGTAATCTCTCTCTCATTTTCATCTCCCATCATCGGCACCTCAACACCTGCAACAGCAATTATATCAGCCCCCTATTATCCTCAACATTCAGTAAACTTTCAAAATATTCCGCCCACCTTTTCCTTGCCTTCTCTCCTTATAACAACCTTCCATTTCCATCTTTCACTGTCTCTTCAATTCTTTAACCAGCCTTCCTTACTCTTTTCACTTCTTTCCAAAACTTCTTCCTATTCTTTACATACGAATGGCCCAATCCCTGACCCCACCTCAGGTCAGCTGCTCTCTTTGCCTCACTTACCTTGTGCTTTACTTCCACATTTTTCTCTCTATATCTTTCATACTTCTCTACACTATTACTCTGCAGCCATTCTTCAAAAGCCCTCTTTTTCTCTCCCACTTTTACCTTCACTCCTTCATTCCACCATTCACTGGCCTTCCTCACGCTGCCTCCAACAAACTTCTTGCCACACATATCACTTTCAATCCCAACAAAATTTTCTTTTACTAGCTTACACTCCTCTAAATTACCAGTTTATCTTACTTTCCCTTCGTCATATGCCATTTTCAACCTTTCTTGATATTTACTTCTTACCCCCGGTTTTATTAGCTCTTCAACCCTCACTAGTTCCCTTTTACATTCACGTACTCTTCCCCACTCTTTTGCTACAACTAATTTTCCTTCCACCGAAAAATGATCAGACATACCGTTAGCCACTGCTACTTTTAATGTACAGGTATTTTGGCTTTCAATGGAGATAAATTTGTCATTTAGAAATTGAAAGACGTGCACGTGTTTAGACACGTGCACGTCTTTCAATCTTCCAAACATTCTTTTAGTTATCAACACATAATCTATTAACGCCCTTTCTACTACTCTTCAATTTGCCACTCTTACCCATGTATACTTGTTTTCATCTTTCTTTTTGAAAAAGCTAGAACTTATCACCATCTCTTGCTCAACACACATATCTACCAGTCTCTCACCACTCTTTTTCACCTGGTACGCCATACTTCCCAATGACACTTACCTCTCCAGCGCCCACTCTAGCATTTAAGTCACCTATGACAACTACATATTTCCTTCTACCCAGTCCTTCTACACACCTAGTTAAATCATTCCAGAACTCATTCCGCTCTTCTTCACTTTTCTCACAACCTGGCCCATACGCACTGAGAAAAGCCCAACATTCTCTACTCAACCTAACCCTTACCCACATTAACCTAGATGATATCTCCTTCCATTTCACTACTTTATTTTTCATGTTTTACAACTATTAACAGCCAAACTTATGCCGCCTCTACACATTCTGATTAATCAAAAGGTAATGAACAACCTTATAACAACCTTTCTTCCCTTGCCTTTGATCAGTAAGATTTGAATAAAAAAATCTTTTAACCTTGCCATTTCTAAATGACAAATTTATCTCCATTGAAAGCCAAAATACCTGTACATTAAAAGTAGCAGTTTACTATTGAACTTAACAATATGGAACTAACCCTTGAATTTAAGAAGATGAAGTACATCTGAATGAATGTAAAAAGCATTCTAGCTGCTGGAGAAATGGCCAAGAGGATATCTGCACAATTTTCATCAGATTTTAGTTCAAAGTATTGGCCAACTTCTAGTCCACTGTAGATCATGCTTCCAATACCAAACACTACCAAAAAACAAGAATTTTTATTAGAGGAAAAACTGTTTAACCCAAGTTAATATAATTATCAAATTTTATCTTAGTATTTCAAATTACTGTACACTATTATAGTCAAATATATAAAATATGAGCTGAGATATAACTTAAAAATAAATGAAGATATACTATATACAGTACTCACATACAGCACCCATCTTAAGATACATGGAGCCATGGTTATTTGAATCCGTGAGGGTATATTTTGGAGTTCTAAAGCTCCCTGTATTGACTGAAGCACGGTCAGACTCCTTATCTAAATCTGTGCAGCCTGACTGACGAGACTCTTTGCTGGCTAAGTTACCTAAATTTAGGAGAAAAGATCAATATAACTTTAAATTCATAGAAACATTTAGTTACAGAATGTACTTAACATTCTTTATTTCACATTACAAACTCATCAGCTTACACTGCAAAACACCAAGGCATGCAAACCATTTTGTGCAAACATGCGAGCATATGAGTTTCCATCACCAAGGTCTGTTACATTAATATTGCTAGAACCATCTTTCTCAAGTTCACTTTCATCCTCTATTTGGAAATCATATTTGTCCAAATCACTATCATATCAATTGCCGTGATTAATATACTATACTGTACAATAGTTGAAGTGAGAATACAGTTCATGAAATACCAAACACTATATTAAGAAATGATTCCAATATAATCTTCTGCAACTTTTGATTAACAGCAAGCACTATGATAACCAAGAACTCCTTTCATACAGTTCTGAATAATTTTGGAGACAAAACAGGTCTAAAAGCAACTGACAATAGGAAATCTTCAAACTACAGTACATTTTTGCCAAATGTTCCAATCCTCATAATTAGAAAATATTCATTGAAAGAAATGATAAACTTACATTGCTGGAAAACAATACTACCTGGCCATAATGCAATTAAAAAATCTATTTTGAACTTATATCACTCTTATTTTCATTACCCACACTTAAGTAATACACTGCAATGATAAAAAAAAATATCTTAAATAAGATTTAGGGATAAAAGATAAGAGATTGATTCAAGGATGAAATTTAAATGCCTTCAAAATGCATACCTAAATTCATGCCTACCGAAATATTTCGCCTAACTACACAGTATTGTATATGAAAATTTGACATGCAAACTATATATGGAACACATATATACACAACACAGATTGAGGAAACAAAAATATATAATGAAGTACAGTACATGATAAATGTTAAACGTACTGTACATTAACACATTTTTAGCCCTATGATAAACAAAGGAATGTATACTTCATCAGACATTCTAAAATTACTAAAAAGTCTTTTTCCTAAATATTTCAAACATTTCAACAAAGTACTGCAGTTGAAAAGCAGTAAAGCAGATAACAGTGACCTTTACCAATGAAAACTAAACATTCAAAACACGAACATACAGTTAAATCAATAAGCATATCGTTATGAGACCACTTTGATTGTGTTTTAGCAGAAACATGCTTTTAAATACTATTTTACCCATAGTTGTGTTACCAAAGCTATTCTCCTTATGGTTGCATTACCAATACTTTTTTTACCCAGCTATATTACAATGGAAACTATTTCCCAGGTATCTTACATTCTTTGCTGTGACTTGCATGTAGTACTAAAAGATTTACCTTAAACATTAGGGTGCAACTTAACAGTATTAATGAAAGATGAACAACAGAATGACTTTCAATAGAAGGAATCCCAGAACTAAAAAATCATACTTTTTATTCATTACTTTGGGTATTAGTCTTTCCTAAATACTATAAGAATAAAACCTTACTCTTGTAAAACTGGGGCTCCTGGTATCTGCACTCTTTTATATGATAAAGTCTTGGAAGGAAATTTAATACAAAATAATCATATATCTTAATACTTTCATGCACAATGCTTGCATATCTTAACATGCAGTACATCAGCAGATTCAAACGATTGACAGTGATACAAGTAAATACTTCATCATAAGACAATGAATGTTTTTCATTTAGATGAACATTATCTGTTGCATTTATAAATAACATTAGAGACTAGTTAAAGAAATGCATCTAACCCCCTTTCATTCATTTTTCTTAGTGTACAAATTAATCAAAGTGCCATAGCAAAAGACAATGAATAGCATGTGCATATAGGTAATTTGTGGGGTATTTATATTAATGCTTGGTATGCACGTAATCACTCTTATCCAAGATGCTTGAGAACTATCCTGTTAAGCATAAAAGAGATATTCTAATGACTGTAACTACCCGGGTAAAAATGAATGGTACATAAAATATCTGACAACTGACAAAATATATATATGAACAGCCTAAGATAGGGAGTTCATAAACTAGTGCCTTTTCTAAAAATTTTACCATTTCAACATTTAAAGTTGTTCAACCGATTTCATACTATTGATGACTTTTATATCCCAATAATCCAGTTACATAAACTATGGAAAGTGTTCTACACCTTCCTAGTACCTTTTAAACAGTATTTGTTGTATTCCATTAGAAAAAAAATATTTTGTTTATAAGTGACAGGGGATCAAGTTCACTGGCTAAGATATTATGAGAAGTTGCAAAAACTGGATCTAATAAGTCAGCCTAGATCACCTGCAAACCTGCATGTAGGCTGTCTGGTATTTGTCAGAAACAGCTTCAGCATTTGGAGAACACAAGCTGTGTTCCACAAATTTTCAGTTATTTTGCTTTGTTGTATCACAGATAGACTGATCATACTTCACATGTTTTCAAAGATGGAAGAAAAACACTTAAGCATGTCAGGATTCCACGCTGACTGGAGTTGTTTAAGAACTACAGCATAGTAACTTTTCCTTGTCATCCAACCAGAAAAGTACTATTTATATCTTAAATGGAGTGTCAGAACTATCAGGATCATGATAAAGTATCTTTAAGAACTATCAAGATCATGATAAAGTATCTTTAAAGTCAAAAAAGGCAACATGGTTGACCAATTTAACATTAATTCCTCCAAGGTAGATGCATGAAGGATCTGGACACGCCTGATTGACGAGAATGTAAAAAATCAAATCAATATTCCCTGACTTTTTCTTATACAGATTGTCAATCTACACAAAACAGCAACACTAATGAATTGCATGGCTTTGGGTGGGTACCTTCTTACATGGCAACATTTTGAAACTCTCTCTTAAAGGAATATACCAAACTGATAGATAAAATAGATACTGAACTTAAGATACATAGCCTATGCCCTTTTTCTCCATACTCAAAATATCTTCAAATACAGATTAGGATTTTCTTGGTTACTCAAATGGTTCTTTCCACATTTGATCCCTTTATCATAGAAAACAACAACGGAAGCCAAATTTGAGGTTTGAATAGGACGTATGCAATTTGAATTGTATCTAAATTCTGAAATATCAACATGTCAGTTATTCTCCCAGCCAAATAAGAATCAATAAGGTTTGGTGGAAAGTTATTATTTTATCATTTTACTATAGGGTCAGGTTGTTAAGTCTGGATTGAACATTCTGCAAATTATTATTATCCTCTTCATAAGTTAATGGTCTTGGTACACTATATAAAAGTAATTATTTCTGTGAACCTCCATTGATATTCAATTTGCTTTTTCTCTAGCCCTTCAATACACTTATACCTCGAGTAAAGGGTTAGAACATTCTAGCAGTAAGGGATGAGCTAGAGTTTTAGTCCTTTTAGTTTCTCTGTGGTCATAGTTAAAATAAGACGTGCTCCAGGTTGTTTAGCTAGTACTGTGTATTAAGATGTTTTCCCCTGGATTTGTTAGAAACTACATGGAGTGTTCAAGGAAACTGTTTCTGGGAGGTCATGATCTTAATTTTTTTGTATATCACGTCGAGGGCAATATTGTGATTTAAATAACTGTTGTGAGAAGTGAGTTTACCTCACAAGCCCTCTCATGGAAAAGTATGTTTCAATGCTTGCTGATCAAGTTAAAATTTCAAAGCACTAAAGGAAACTTGCTTTTATTTCAAGGGAAAATCCAAGGAAGACTAGGCTAGTTAATTATAGAGGGGATGATAATGACACTACCACCTTTAGCTATTTCATGAAACCAGCCAAGTTTTAATAGTGATAAGTTTCAAAAGCTCTTGATATCTCTATCTTCCTTTGTTAAATTTTGGAAATCCAGTGAATTCTCTCTTGAAAGTAGTAATTCTGATCCTACTTCTGAAGTTGAGTTTAGTGGTAATAGTATTTTTTTCTGTAAGGTGTCTGAACGTTCGCTGGACAGTTCAGATTTGAAGCCTCTCACAGATCCATGAATTCTTCAATTACTTTAGACCCTCCTATGGCTAAACCCTTACATTCCTGCAAACATAATCACTCTATTAGACCACTAGATTGGGTGGAAAGACAACAACTTGGTAGTCTGGATCCTAATACCCCTTCAATCACTAAATTAAGCAGTTGTAAGACAATCTATATTACATGTAGATGGCATGGCCCATTTTTTATTCCCTTAGATCTTGATGGGATGAATGAAGTTTGAATCAGTCAATCATTTCCATCATGTTCCAGATGACAGAGCATTTCATTCACTTGCCCGCCCGGCCGCTAGCTCATCAAGGGTTAGCTCCAGCGGGAAAAATGCAGGCACTAGTATATCTACAGCCGAAACGAGTCTTCTGCACCTATACACAGTAGGCCTTATATCCAGTTGTAAACAAACCTGGAAATCAGCTTATTTTTCCCAAATTTATCCTCCCATGCAAGAAGATGAGCAGGAAAAAACACTGAGACAGACCTTGAATGTGAGAAAGTATCACCATTTTAAACCTTACATAATCTAATTGCTGAGAAATATCTTATTAGACTAAATAATATAAGTTGGGAAGATTTTTATTCTTCCGAAGTCTTCAGAGGTAGCTACTCCCAAGAATGTTAATACCCCTCAGTTCTCCAACCTAATACTGGAAAGAATCTAGAAATTGTTATTTTAAATTTAGAAAAAGGCTACCAATTCTGGTTCTCATTTAGTCTTTAAGGACTCTATAACGCAAAGATGTGCCGACTTGTATGCGTCTCTTTAGTTACCTAATCTTGTTTTAGATTTAAATTCAATTTCCTGTCTTGACCCCACCATTGTGCTTAATAAAACAAAAATGTATGATTTCAGGTTTTGCAAGCTGGTTGACTAAAGAGATATTATTTGCGGGTAATAAAGTATGGAGTGTTCTTGAATCACTTTCCTTTATCAATTCTATAATAAGAGTATTTCTAGTCTCTTAGAAGAGAAGAGAAATTTGAAGGTCAATAGGATTTACATTTAATATTAGATTATCTGACCTGATTAGATAAAACCATCTTAGATGGGGCCTCTGAGATATCATCAGCCTTTGTTTGATTTGTCATCATGAGCTAGTATGTGCCTCTATGGAAGGGTCAAAATCTGAAGTACAAAGACGCATTTATTTCTTCCCCAACTTTGAGGCATAAAATGGGATAAAAATTCATACATTGGCTGCTCGAGTAGAAAACAGAACTCAAACTGATGTTTTGAGGTCTTTCTCTAGGAGTCTAGGAATACTACAGTTTTCACATTTAGGTCAAATGCTTCAATCTCAGATTTGTCAACAAGGAGTCCCTTTTGTTCCAGTTGTCATCTGTTATAATAGACATTTTGGAAGGGTTGCCAACCTGACTCAAAAACCTTATCAGAGAACAGTATGATGGTCATTATTCCCAGTAAATACCAGTAGCAGAATTACTCTCCCAAATCTATCCTATTTGGGAAAACCTTTGTTTTGATCCATGGGTGCTAGCTGTGGTCAAAAGTCATCAGCTTCATCTAATCTCCAATCCTCCCTTAAGACTAAGATTATTTGGACCTGGATGATTGGCTAATTTTAAACTATTTACTGAAAAAGAACAGAGTTCAACAAATGTGGTTACTTATGTTGTCGGGATCCGGGTCCATTTCAATTAGTCCCTCCTTGCTCCAACTCAGAAGATTCTATATTTGAAAATGATAATGGCAACAGTTCATTTTTGGCTTTTTCCATTGGAGAAGAGGATCCATTAATTTCTTCTTTTGTTACGAAAGTTCAAAGCGTCAGGGCCGATGTCGGTTCAGATGTGGGTGAGGCTACTAGCAACCATGACTCCTTAGAGAAATTTGTCCAACTGGGCCATCTGAAGATAGTTTTTCAATTCTTTCTTAAGTCACATTGGAACAGGACAACACTAAACTCCATCTCTATTCTAGTGATGAAAAACCAACCTCTGCTACAGAGTTGATGGGATGATTGCAGGTGATTATTTCAGGGAGTTTCTTTGGATTTGAAAATCCCATGCCTATTTCTCTTTGCGGATGCTTCACAAGAAGGGCAAGGAGCAACTCTTTCATTTGTATCTCTCAGAGAAATGGACCTCTCAAGAGGCAAAACTGCTTTCAACTGCCTAGAATTACTGCTTTCAACTGCCTAGAATTACTACCTACTGTATACTCAAAATTCTTCAGGATCATGAACCACTAGTGGTAGAGAAGATAGTGGCAATGTTTCCTGACAATGCAACAGCACTAGCCTACGTCCGAAACCAAGGGGGTACAAGGTCTCCATTCCTCTACTGAACAGCAGAGGTGCTGTTATCCTGGATGAGTCTGAGAGGGACTACCC
Source organism: Palaemon carinicauda (assembly GCF_036898095.1). Classification (NCBI taxonomy): domain Eukaryota; kingdom Metazoa; phylum Arthropoda; class Malacostraca; order Decapoda; family Palaemonidae; genus Palaemon; species Palaemon carinicauda. The sequence continues at coordinate 35,231,195 of NC_090752.1, forward strand.
TGCTTCTTTAGTGTAGTCTGGTAAAATCAAATGTCTTAGCAGACCATCTAAGCAGAAAGTCATATTTTCCCAAATAAATGGTCTTTGCATCCATTGCTATGTCGAGAGATTTGGAAATGTTGGCAACATCATGGAACAAAAAGATACAGCAGATGTTTTTTGTCCACCTGGGCTGGATCCTTTAACATGGAAGGTATATGTTCTGTTACAAGACTGGTTCAATCTGGGTCTTTATACATTCCCACCAGTTGCCATGATATGGCAGGTGATAAACAAGCTCAGCAGGTTAATACTAATACTGTAGCTACTTTCTGGCCAAAGAGGGAATGGTTCACACACCTATAGCCCCTGTCATCTGAATGCCCAAGAAGGTTGCCATACAAGGCCAATCTGCTTACAGAACCAATTTCAAACATGATTCATCCAAACCCATCCATGCTACATCTGACAGTATGGAAACAATCCACCATATCCTTAGAAACAAAAGGTTATCAAACCCCTCTAAAAGACATTCTACCAATAATCTATATCAAAGACAATGGAATGTTTATTTTGATAATGCAAATCTAGAACTAGCTTGAATGATAGCTAAATTTTCATGTTACCCTTTTATGATGAAAAAACTTTCAATTTCAACTATCAAGGGATGTAGATCAATGATTACCTCCGTTTTCAAGCACCTGGGATTATATCTGTCCATTTCAGGT
>NC_090752.1:35241901-35271901 GCF_036898095.1 Palaemon carinicauda
ATTTATATCTCTCATTCGACCATCCAACAAATATCCAATCATGAATGTTTATGAGGAAGGCAGAAAATCCAGTGTCCTCTTTCACTTCAACTATAATGGCCAATTCGACACCATCGGAATGCATTAGTCTATATAAGGGGACCAACTCCAAGAGAAATATCTTGTTAAGCTCTTCTTCAAGACAAAGCTTTTGAGATTTATAAAAGAATGATCTTAAGTGTAATTTTCTTAGACCTTAAATGAAGGGGGAAAAAAATCGAGGATTCTCACCAGAACGTCCCCACCAGGTCCACATAACTTTTCAAGCTACTATATATTCTAGATATGGGATGCTAAGGGGCATGTGTTACGTAACATCAACATCTACTTTTCAGTAGATGCTAAATCATTCCTATCAGGAGATTATGAAGTTTTCATTAATAATCTTCGCTATTCTTAATGTTCTCAACTAACCATCTAAATATGCGTCTGGCGTTCTAGCTTATTATCCAAATGTATTCCATTCTGAGAAAGCTTTCTCGACATAGCATTGATCTCTTAGGTTGTTCCATGTGAATATGAGCACTTTCTGAATAATGAGAAAATGATAATGAAGAGTCGTTTCCTTTCAGGTGATGGTTCGTACGTCAGAGATCCCGATTCCTTTTGGAGGAAAGACTCATTTCATATGCCTGTCATGCAAGATACCATGGACGTTAAAACTATCAACAAGTCCCCTGTGACGTGGTCTTGCTAAGAATGTCTGCCCTCCAGGTACTGTTATTCTTATTGCCCATAGAAGTCGGGCCCTGCAGACTTGGATGGGGTCTTTAGCAGTCAACACACTGTCTCTGAAGATACGTCACCAAAAGTTATCTTATGAAACAGTATGTATTTTTTTAAATTGTCTAGCAGGTCAGTAGTTCTATTCTCAGAGGTTTTATAAAATCAATATAATTTCCTATGATAATCTTACATTCAGATGATGATCATGCAAACAATTAAATTTCCATTATACCTTTGCATGAAGACGACAGTACTTACTTCGCTTTTTTATAATTTTAGATTAATCCATTTATCTATTTCGAGGCATCAACCAGTCTGTCAGGGATGTAGAAAACCAGCATCTCACTATATCTGACAGGGTAATTAGACACTATATAATATTAAGCAAGTTCCTAATTCAGGGATGGCCATATACCCATCACTGGTGCAAGGCCCTCTTCCTTTTTCAGTGGATAACACCATCCACCCACACACACTTGTAAAATGCAGCTTGTGTTTTCATTGTAGTCATCATTGTTATTTTTTCCTTATTAGTATCCCCTTTCTTAAAAAATCCTACAAACATTCATACGTAGCACCCCTAAAAGATCACGTAAAATGTAATTTCCCCTACGCGATTAAAATCGCTTATAAATATGAAAAATTAAGAAATAAAAGTAAATTGTCCGACAATGATTACTAGTGCAATCGACATTAGGAAAATTCTGATTGTCATTCTATAAATTGTCCAACAGTTATAACTAAAGCAATCAATACAGAACCTCAAAAACTGTTCGTCACTTAATAAATTGTCCAACATTTTTTACTAAAGCAATCAAGTTTGTTCGTCACTTGATAAATTATCCAACAATCATAGCTAAATTAATTAACAGCACAGAAAGTGTTCAGCATTTGAAACCCAATATGAAATCAAGTTTCGGATGGACTATGGTAGTCCCGATGTCCAGAAAATAGGTTGGAATTTGGGCATTCCATTCATGTAATTAATAATGTGATTCTAAAGTAAGAAATCAAATAGAACAAAAGTTACTAGAATGTATATAAATTTTTACACGACATACCTAAACAGGATAATTTAAAACTTCTGTAAATAAATACGATTGTTTATATCATCAAGTACGATTTCATTCACAGCATGAATGCTTATACTGTTGCTGTAAAATTTATCGGTCTTGTGACATAACTTGTTCTTACTCCAGCAGAAAAGCTCGACTCGAGAGCGTTACATTTAGACACAATTGAGTAGTCCTCAAGACAGAATGACTAACAAACATTGTTACAACTTTTGAAGCCACTGAAGACCCCTAGACATAGATTATTGACCAAGTGGACGACAGCGAGTATCTTTCAGGACTTTACGCAACCCTTAATATTCGAGCGACAATTGAGCAGTTCCCAAGGTTGAAGAGAATACCGAGCACCTTAAAGATTCCAAGCAGCCCCCGAAACTCAAGAGACCAGAAATGCAACTTTTTTGTATACAGTTCAAAATGTAGTAGTTAAAAGATAAGATTCCGCGTTGTCCCTGCAAAACAGATATGCGATAAGCCTAAAGATAGGGACTATTTGGTTATAATTATCTTCCATAGTTAAATAAATTCAAATTGTGTGCATTGCCTTGCATGTTAATGGAAGACGACGTGAAAAAGAACACGTCATTTTAATTCATATAAAAATAAAGAAACTTATGCAACTAAACGATTTTTTATATTTCTTATGGCAAATAATCCGGAATAAAACGAATAAAACTTTGTTAGTTTTACCAACAAGTACCTAATAATTAAGACTAAACTAAAAAGTTTCCTTATTTTGTCTTATTGACCCATAACGAAACAATATTCTCACAATTTCACCATTTTCTTTTGACTAATTTTATGCGCAATCTGTAAATGCCTTATACAAGTCAGATATATACAAACAATTATATTAGATATACCATACATATATACATATATACAGATATTATATACACACACATTATATATATATATATATATATATATATATATATATATATATATATATATATATATATGTGTGTGTGTGTGTGTGTGTGTGTGTGTGTGTGTGGAAAGAGAGTCCTACGTTATTATGGAAGTCCTCTTTAATATGTGAATTTGATTAAGTCTGTTCATGAGCATAGCAAGTGCAAAGTTAATGTTAATGGATTTCCAGTGAACAGCGAGTATTCCAAGGGAATGTATTGTCACCTATGTTGTTCATCCTCCTCATGGATTTTGTAATGCGTAGAACAGTCAGGGAAGGGGAGAAGGATTGAACTGGATTGGTGATTATAAATTAGCAGAAATAGAGTATGCTGACGATGCTGTCCTTGTTAGCAGAACACTACAAGATTTGCAATGCTTGCTTACCAGAATGCATGAAATATCACACGAGGTTAGGCTCAAGATAAATAGAAGAAAGACAAGAGATGATAAGAACGAAGTATGCAACGGAAGACGAAATATCATTGAAAAGAGAGAGGATTTATGAGGAAAAATCATTTAAGTATTTAGGAACTATGATCTCCAATAAAGGGTCTCTAGAATTAGAGTTTAATGAAGGATTGAAAAAAGCAAATAAGACAATGGCTAGGTTAAGTATAATTTGGAAATCAAATCGCCTGAAATTACATATAAAAATCAGACTATATCAGTTTAGTGAGATTTGTGTTACTATATGGACATGAGTCATGGTATGATAATGAAACGTACTCCAATAGATTTATTAGATTTGAGAACAAAGCCCTCAGAAGGATATTGGGAGTTAAATGGCAGGACAGGATTAGAAATGAAAATATAAGAGATTACTCGAGTGCCATATGTGGATGAGATCATGATGAGGGTACATGGAGATAGTTTGGGCATGCTCCTCGCACTCCCCAAGAGAGATTAGTTCCCAAAACGTTCAGCTGGGTTCCGCGAGGCATGAGAAGAGTTGGAAGACCCAGGCCTAAATGACTGAAGACTATGAAGCGCATAGTAGGAGATGATGAATGGAGAAGTATTGAATTAAAAGCTCAAGATAAGAGACGACTGGCGAAATCTAACCGAGGCCCTTTGAGTCAATAGGCGTAGGAGATGATGATGATGATTCTTATATATATATATATATATATATATATATATATATATATATATATATATATATATATATATATATGTATATTATATATATCACACATACATATATACTGTATATATATATATAATATATATACATACGTATACTATATATCATATATATACATTATATATATATACATATATCTATACATTATATATATATATATATATATATAATCAACTAAGAGCTGGCAGGCTTAAGAAGCTTTATTACTGACCATACCCATGTAATTAACCAGCTAGTTGAAACAACAGAGCAAGATAGACCACTATGTAAGGTATTTATTGACTATGAGAAAGCTTTTAATTCTGTCAAAAGCTCAGCAGTAATGAAAGCCCTTTCAAGACAAGGAATAGATGAATCTTATGTTAAAATACTTAATAGATATCTATAAGGGAAGTACAGCAGTCCTGAAACTACATAAATGATGAAAAAAAATCCCATTGCAATAGGAGTTGATAGGGAAACCCCACCAATCCTACATAATTCAGAGCATACCTAGAAGGAGTTTATAAAAATTTAGATCAGAAAAATGTAGGAATTAACATTAATGGGGAATACCTTGAAAAAAGATTTATAAGTAACATAGTTCTATTTAGGGAATCATGGGGTGAACTTCAAAAGATGAAACAAAATTTGATTAGACAAAACAGGAATGTAAGACTGAAAATGAATACGAGTAAAACCGAGATCATTTTTCAATGACAGACAATAAATGAGGGTTATGGACAAACCTGTAGCAATTGTTACTGAATTTATTGTTTTCCCAGGACATGAGACCAAAATTAAAAGAATAAAAATGGGATGGTCATGTTTTTGGTAAACAAATTGACATTATGAAATGTAAAATGCTATTTTCTCTAAAAAGAAAAGTATTTAAGAAGGTCGTCCTAACAGTATTAACGTATTCATCAGAAACTTCGAGCCTTACTAAAGCTTTAGAACATAATTTAATTACAACTCAAAGAGCAATGAAAAGAATAATGATGGGAATAACACTTTAAGAAACAGAAAGAGAGCAATATGGATAGAGAGCAAACTGCAGTAGAGGATATTCTAACATGTAAGAAAAAGAAATGGACATTGGCAGGATATGTAATGAAAATTAAAGATAATAGATGGACATTGAGATTAACAAAATGGGTCCCTAGAGAATGCTAAAGAGTAGGGGGAAGGAAGAAGAGACAATCGATTGACAAGCTAAGAAAATTTACGTGTATAGACTGGCATAGAAACACCATATACAGATGCAAATGGAACACACATGTCTGAGAAATTTGTCCTGTAGTGGACTAGTAACAGCTGATGATGATATATATATATATATATATATATATATATATATATATATATATATATATATATATATATACCACTTGACTTGACTACCTATAAGTCAAGTGGTGGCCTGGAATTGCCTTAATACCAACTTTAAGTGTACGATGACGAAGAAAATTATGAATCAACTGACTCATTATTGCATGTAAATGAGCAGTACAAGGCATACATAACAAATGGCTTACTACATCAGCGACAACAAACCAAGCTCAAATTGAATAAGCTTTGATGGGGTTATTTAAGGAAAGGATGGACGGAAAGAATTCGTGTATAGAAAAGGGAAAAAGGGTTTATTTAAAATAAATTTTATTGGTGGAGAATTGCCCAAATTCATTCCAGATGAACATGATAAATTAGATTCACTCGTTCATTTTGCTGATTGCTTAAAAATTATTTTTCTTCAAAAAATAAAAAATGAGAGTAAATCGTCAGAACAGGATTAATTGTCCCAAAAGAGCTTTGATTATAACTAAACGACTTCCAGTAGAAGCAAATTAAAAATGCAGACACTAAACGACCCTCCTTAACATAAATACTATATTTCTTATACATCATTGACATCTCCCACTTGAGACATCATCCTTTTTTCCATAACTCTCCCTTAGAGAGTTAATTACCCTCATTTTGGATATGTCTCCTGTTACCAGCTATGACCTGCTTTACAAGGTACTTCCTGATTACATAACCTATTTCTTTTTTTTTATAGGCTCGTCAACTCCTAACTACCCAGCCAGCCCCACAAAATGTTAATGGCATGCAATGATTAACACTTAATTTTCTTAATAAATATGTATGCATCAACAGAAATGTAACAAGTCAGGTTTCCATGACCGAAAATTACTACTAGAATATTCAACACTAAAAAAAAATCAAACTTCAATATTTCCCAATCATAATATTGCAAGTGTTATGTAAGCTTTAAATACAAAAATATAATTGGAAGATTTTTATAGATAATCAAAGCAGTTTGTCACCTACAGTTCAAGAAACCGAAAAGGAACCATTACGTGTACTGACCGTCCTCTGACAAACCAAATGAGGCCATTTAAACGTTAAAGTTACTTAGAGAAAAATAGTGGAAATAATACGGCTTCTAAAACATACTCCGCACACAGGATGCATTTATCCGGATGAATCTCGCCAGGATTCACAAGGTGTGCTATGCGGAGCGGAGGGGGCCGCCTCTTGTTCCGGAACATGTTGAACATTAAACACTCGTCAAGATATGCCAAGACTCAAGGGCCGCTTCCTATGGAGGAGTCTCTCGCTGAATATGTGCTTCTGATCTTTGATTAAAAATAATCACAGTTGTCTATGGAATATAACTCTCATTGCACGAGTGAGTGCTGTTTCACTTCCCCAAAAATCCTGTTTCGTTGAATCCTTTTCTCTTCTGTTCATGTAAAAAAGATGACTCAATGTTTACGTATGAGAAGTTGTCACTGTCTTGTCAAGCAAGCGTTCTGCTTTGACTTTAAAAGAGCCACTTCCATAAAAGTAATCTTCAGTTATCTTTTTTTACACTTTTGATCATTTAAGAAATTTAAATAGGCAAACACTAGCACATTCGATTCCAAGCACAACAGCCTTCGTCCATCTACCATCAAAAGTACAACCGAGTTGACATCGAGTTTTGATAAGATGATAAACTAACTAGATTTGGTAATGTAACAAACATTCAAGTAAAATAAAAGTGAGCACTAAAAGCACTATGTTTTCCACATTCGGGAAACCTCAAGTTTCTTCAAATTCCCAAGAAAACAATTTTCATTCCCGAGACATTTAAATCGCAAGCCACTGCTGAGATACAACCTAAACAAGGACTTTTCGTGACTTTGACCCTTAATGACCCTCAATTACTCTCCACGACGACCACGTGGCACTAAAATCCACAGGGGAAATTCAATTGCAAAAGAAGTCCATTGATGAACGAACTGTTCGATGATTATATTCGTTACACTAGCGAGCTTGCGTTTAACTTCAGCCAAGGGACGATTTCCAGGCGGACCAGTCCTGAGCGGCAGAGTATCCTTTTGGAAGGATACCAACACGGCAGCAGTTGGCAACCTTATGGGAGACGTCACCTGGTCAACTGCAAAGGCTTTGAGTAGGGCAGCCTCCCCTTGCTTAGTACACTATAGTCAGCAGACGCAAGGATGCCAAAAATCACCAACATCGATTCTTTTTTTTTTCTCTCTCCCTCTCTCGCTCTCTCTCTCTCTCTCTCTCTCTCACTCAGACCTTAACTTCGAGATTCACCGCCACCTCAACTTCAATCATACCACAAAAACAGCTATAGCCAAATCTTGGCCAGTTCAACCACATCGTAGGTCAAGCCCAATGACGTCTTCAAATTGAGGAAATCTCTCTCTCTCTCTCTCTCTCTCTCTCTCTCTCTCTCTCTCTCTCTCTCTCTCTCTCTCTGCTTTGATCTCGTATAATACCACCAGCCAAGTCTGGTGAACTTGTTCTTGAGGACAAGTATATCAGGCCAAGATATCAAACAACTTCAGCATATGCTCGTTACTAGCATTCTTCTTAACCGTCCAAATGTGTAAGTAAACACACGCACACAAACACACATGGAATATACATGGCGGACTCAGATAGGTATTAGTGTTCTCGCAGATTGCGATATACTGTCTGTAAGATTATCAGAGTACAAATAGATAATATCAAACAGTATTTTCGAGCCCAGGATTTTGCCCCGAGCAACTTCCTGGGTTTATATCGGTCTGTGCCTTGACGACATTGCGAAAATGAACATGGGTCTTACATTTGCTTAAACTCGTTTGGGATACAGCTACATAAATTATCTAATGGATTTTTTTTCTTAAGGGACTGGATTTCTGAGCTATACTTGGTTGTTCAATTGTTGTTTATTTGTTATTTCATGTGCTTTCTCTCTCTTACTGCGGTTCTCTTTTTACCAATCTTTCTTTTCATATTTGAAGAATTGACCCTATGTAAGTTGGCACGTTATGACTTTCTGCAAGTAATAATAATAATAATAATAATAATAATAATAATAATAATAATAATAAACTTTTTACATTTGAACCGACCGTTCGATAAGTTTGTGTATTCTCATTTCAAATTGGTTTTTCGTTATCACCAAACAAGTAAAATAAAATGTACAAATATTTGCTTTCATATTTTTTATTTCTTTACTTGGGAATTCCCTTGCAAGCGAATACCGTCAAGCCTAGCACCGAACCTCGTAGTTTAAGAAGGGCAGGTCTCCTTCGCAACAAATACCTGTTACACCGAAGCTTATTTTCTCCGGTGCGATGATTACATTAATCATAGGACAGACAACAAAAAGGGAAGCCAAAACACTGACATCAGAAGGAACACCCGACTGACCTCTTTAGAATGCAAGTGTTTCCAATATGCAGGACACGGAGACGCAGATTCTTTTATGACATACTAGAGTACCCGACCCGTCAAAAAAAAAAAAAAATCTAAATATTTAGATAGATATGCACACACGCGCGCGCACGCAGAAATTTATACCTTCCCACCACCTCCCCCTTTCCTAACTACAACCCGCTGATACGGCAATTTGTTTATTTTATATGTATATTTTATTATATATATTTACATATATACATATATACATATATATACACATATATTTACATATATACATATAAATACATATATACATATATATATATATATATATATATATATATACATACATATATATATAAATACATATATATACACATATATATAGACATACACATATATATATAGACATACACACATATATATATATATATATATATATATATATATATATATATATATATATATATATATATATATATATATTATATATATATGTGTGTGTGTCAGACACTTGCTCACCATTACATAAGAGAGATTACTGTATCAGTCTATTGACCCACTTAATCCCAACCCATTAAACGTTATCAGTCAAAGCTTCAATTATATAGACAACATAATCGCATTAACCCAGCTGTTATGTGGAATGGAATGACAAGATCCCGTAATGGAATGACAAAGTCAGGTTAGCAACATAGCCAGCGACTGTAATGCTGGTTATAGTAATGATCCAAGGTAAAAAGAGACTTGCAGGAAGTCAATTCTGGGAGCAACAGGTTGGTCAGGTTGAAATCAACGGTGAAGCAGCAGGTAGTGGACTTGAAGATAGACTATGGACTGGGTGTACGTGAGAAGGGCCAAGATGAAGAAAAAAGTAGCAGACAAACTACATAGCCCAGAAGACTGTGTTCGCATGCAGAATAAATACCTATAATCCTAGCTTGAGGTACGACGCCGTGGTTGCGCTCCATAAAGGATGCTTTCTATGGAAAAGGATATTTTCTTTAATAAGAAGACATTTTTCTGCGACTGATTGGACTCTTTGGTTATGAATGCTAATGATAATGAAGGTTATTATTGGCTTTATCTGTATTAAGGGGTTTTTACTTTAAAATTAAGGGTGTTTTAAGTGACAATGAAAAAACAAATTGAGTTAATTGATGTCGTTTTCTGACATATGAACTCAATAGTAAGTTTTTTTTTTTTTCTGAAATCTACTTGCTTAGGGGAGTAGTGTCGTCAGTGTACCTCTTGTAGTCGACTATAGGCATTACTTAAGGGTCTTTGCAGCGGTCCTTCGGCCCCTAGCTGAACTTGCTTTATATTCTTCTACCTTACATCTATTCTTGCTTCCTTTCTTCCATCTTCCAGTCCAATATCTGCTAACGTTTACCCTATAGTTTAATTTTAGGGATTACCCTAGATGCACTTGAGTGATGAATGGCCTCAAAAGACCCTAACACCTGCTTTATGGCCCAAATTCATATTTTCCAAAGAAAGAGAGAAAGATTGCGGGGATCCTCATACGACAATTCTAGAAGTCTAATACTACGAGTACAAGAAAACGATTATTATCATATATTATATATTATCAGTTTTTCGTCAGAGGGAGAATAAAATCTGCAGGATATTTAAGTTAGAATCTATTACAGATTATTTTAAGTTTATACACCCTTTGAAAAAATAGCAGAACATTTTGTAATGGAATAAAAAAGTTAGATATATAAACTATTGTGAGAATGTGACTAGATTTCATAGAGGGAATGTAAACATAAGAAAAAACGCACCTAACACCGGAGGGCAGACTCCTCTTCTTTATGAACACCGAAAGAAGGGATAAACACCGACGAGGATCCAAGCGAAGGAAAACCAGGTGTTCTTGACTCTTTGAACTTACGGGCGACTCTCCTTGGATACAAGGAGTAACCATAGTTGCTCTCCTCCAAACAATCAAATGAAGAAGAATCGTGTTCAGGCTCGGTAACTGTTTCTTGGAAAATACACAATTAAGGGGATGAACTGCGCATATTTTTGTCAGCGGAATGCAAGATTAGATAATAAGTCGCTAATAAACTGGGAAAGAATCGTCACATCTCACATTTGGAGCTAAATTTTTCTTCAAGATAATGAGAACGATAGAAATTTCATCTATACAGTTTTCATTTTTATAGATTTCCTTTTCATAGAATTTTCTTCTTTTATAGATTTCATCTTTCATAAAGGATTTATTCAGAAGGAATTCATTTTTATAAAGATTTTAATATTTTATAAAGATTTTAATATTTTATAAAGATTTCATCTGTAATAAAGATTTCATCGGTAATAAAGATTTCATCTTTAATAGAAGATTTATTCTCCATAAAGATTGAACTCTTCATAAAGGTTTGATTCTTCATAAAAATATCTTTTATAAAGATTTCTTTTGTTAAATGATTTATTCTTCATAAATATTTCACCTTTAATGAATATTCTATTCTTCCTAAATATTTCATACTTTTATAAAGATTCTATTCTTCATAAATATTTCATCTTTCATTAAGATTTTATTCTTCAAAAGATTTTATCTTTCATAATGATTTTATTCTTTATGAAGAATTAGGCTTTATCGCAAAACCTATCTGAGACAAAAGAAGCCTTTCAACATACCATGGTTCTATGCAGTTTGCAAATCATTATTATTCCATCCATTCACCTATCCACCCAGACGCTTAAATCCCTTCCAGAATTCGTTCTTATCTTACGTTGTTTAAACGAAATATTCTTAGCCCAAGACTATGTTCAGTCTCTGCTAGTACATCCAAACCACCTGAAAACATTTCTATGCTTCGCCAATTCTCTCAAACTCAGCTTTCATCCAAGTTTTCTCAAGGAAATAAAACTATCAAACTACCTCTAAATCCTTCTTATAAGAAAAAAAAATTATCCCATAATAGCCAATGATATTTTTAAAATTTTCTCTAACTTTTTCAATTTCCACAAAGGAAATTGAATATTTTCTCTAACTTCCTCAATGGGAATCGAAAATTTTCTGTGGTTTCCTCGTGGAGAATTAAAATTTTCCGTTTCATCCTAAAATACTAAAAAGGTTTCACCAATGTTATCACAAACAGAAAATTTTCTCTCAGAAATTAATTTTCTCCAACTTCCATTTTTTTTATATTTGTTTTTTCACTTCATTCAGAACACAAAATTTTCAAGTTTCTTCAATATAATAAAAATTTCCTCCAGGAATATAAATATTTTTCAAAACGATAATTCTTGTACGTCACATTCAGAAAAGAGAAATAAACATTTACAGTACATGAAATTTCTGCGTCGGGGAGAAAAAGATTAATCGGACGACTCGAAAGCAGTTGGTAGTCGGGACAAGGGCCATTCATTATTCAATCGAAGTTATGAAAGAGTGGCATGAAATTACTCCTCTTAACTAGTTAATTGCTAAACCAAAGCAAGTACGATAATCAATCGACATAAAGGACGACGAAATACCCGCTACGAAACGTTACGGGCATACGAGACGTCAAGATTTCAGTATGAACGAAGAATATTCATTAATCCCTCTATGTAAAACACTTTGAATGACACAAAGATATCGTTTGAATTAAGTCAGATGGTCATATAAGTCGTCTTTATTAAAACGACGTTAATGTTTGCTTCCATTAGATGTTTCTCTTTAAATTCAAATGACCAAACTGTAAAACGACTGTAAGTCATTTACACAGTTCGGTGTTCAAATCATGAAACAAATAGAGAGTATTTGTTAGTAAATAAGTTACGACTTCTAGAAAAAAATTCCAAGTTCTAAAACCTACATCTTCAACATTTATCGATAACTTATCAGCGACCTATACACAAAACAGACTTCGCTGGCAACATACGTTCAGTAAAATGACCAAGGATAAATAAAAAAATACTACTCGGAAAGACATAAAGCGTGTTCGTGATGTAACTATTTATAGCAAGCCTAGAAACCTATTACGTCACACATAAGCCCAATTAATGATCGGCGCCTCAAGCACAGAGTCACAAGGAATGGCAGAGTCAGAGAAGAATGTCAAGTACAAAATCTACCCCTTTCTTCCAGCCACGACACAAAAGCCAAAGTAACACTAAGTACAATAGCTACAGTAGATGGTCTCAATTGGAATACAGATATCTTACCTAACTTGAGTCAAAGTGACCTTCAAATTATGGAAACACTCAAGGATCGTCTGTCATATGGAACTATGCGACAGCATCGTTGATTCAAGGCCAACCACGACGCAATTAAGTGGATCTTGAACGATCACGTAAGCAAAGGGACTTGATCAAATGTATCCTGGCAACCACATGCATTTTGGGATTGCCATGCCTACCCTTTATCAAAAATATCTTAAGAGCCTAGCGTATATAACCTTGTCATCTTGGCGTCTTCACATGAACCTGGGATAACTAGGTTTGTCATACATACCTTGGCCCTTTCTCTTCATATCACTGGCCTTTTTTTGATACACATACCGATTTGTAACAAAATACAGCTTTAACTATATATATATATATATATATATATATATATATATATATATATACATATATATATATATATACTGTATATATATGTGTGTGTGTTTTCGTTAATTAACTTGTTGATTAAATTAGTAAAAACTCTTGCGCCGTCTTCATGAAAGCCAAATATACGTCTAGCTTCTTTGTTTTAGTGATATGTCAACGAGGCCTTCGTCCAGTAAACTCCTACAAATAGTAACACGTTGACAGAAGGTAAATGTATAGTCCCTATTTCAAATATATAATTCGTCATGGTTGGATATACAATGACCATTAGCTAAATCTTTATATGGTCTTTGATAAATATTGATACCATAGATCCTAATAAAATAACATTAGATGAACATTCAATTTCTTCGATGAAATAAAGACTAAGTTGAACAAGCATAAAGAGCCGTGTTTAATAGGGAATAATGGATATTAAGACAAATGGCCCAGTTAACGTCCCTCTACCATTTAATCCACCCCGTCCAGGGATCGATCTCAGGTCTATAGTGTAGACAAAATGCTTAAAAAAATAGTGTATTTGTGTTACTGCACATATTTATATGTAAAATATTACTTATATATAAGGTGCATGAAGGACAAACAGTGCGTCCTCTGTGTCATAAGCACCTTTAAAAGGTAATGATTGCATTACAATGTTATATAATAGAGGACACAACGAGATTGCGTAATTGAATGATACTATATAATTTTTGCAAACATGCAAAATGCCATGTATACGGTATATCGATTTATGCAACTCATTTAAAAGATTACCAGCTAGTAGGTATGCCAGGGCACCAGCCTCCTGTTGAGATACTACCGCTAGAGTTACTGGGTCCTTAAAACCTTTGACTGGCCAGACAGTACGGGATTGGATTCCTCTCTCTGGTTACGGCTCATTTTTCCTTTGCCTACGCATACAATACACTAAATAGTCTAGCACATTCTTTCCACATTACCCTCTGTCCTCATACACTTAACAGCACCGTGATTACCATAGAATTCTTCGCTCAGAGGAGTTAATTACTGCACTGTAGTTGTTCATCGGCTTCTTTCCTCTTGATAAGGATAGAAAAAACTATTTAGCTATGGTAAGCAACTCTTCTACGAAAAGGACACTCCAAAATCAAACCATTGTTCTCAAGTCTTGGGTAGTGCCATAGCCTATGAAGAATGGTCTTCCAATATCTTTGGTTCAAGTTCTTTTTTCAGGGTACACTCCGGCACACTAATCTACCTTATTTCTCTTCCTCTGGTTTTAAAGTTTATAAATAGAATATTTATAATAATGTTGTTAATGTTATTGAAAAATCTTATTTGTTCATTAATTCTCTTGTAGTTTGTTTATTTCCTTTTCTCACTGTGCTGTTTTCACTTTTGGAGCCCTTGGGCTTATGGCATCCTGCTTTTCCGACTAGGGTTGTAGCTTAATAATAATAATAATAATAATAATAATAATAATAATAATAATAATAAATAATGATAATAATAATAATAATAATAATAATAATAATACTCACGAGTGCTCGCGCACATACTGTACACACAAATGCCCACGTTGCCTGACTTTTCTTAATGATCCCATATCCAAGCAGTTCGCTGATTAAATGATAAGAGGTGTAGCGAACGTCTAGCTAATATATACCCTCCATATTCATGAAACAGATAGAAACCATTGCGAATTTAATGCCATCACTTTGCTCTTTTAATTTTCCCCAGGTTAAGAGAGACAGCTATGTGGTATCTAGTCGGGAAAATGATAAACCCACTTGGAAAACATATCTGAAAAAACACTCTTACAACGCTAGTTATCTTTATATTGATGAAATGGACACTATGTATATCAAGAAAAGTTGAATCTTGTTTCGCCTCTTACATGCATTGCCATGAAGTTATCCAAATTCTGATCGATAGATTTATGCAGATATTGCGGTTCTTGACTTTAAAACAAAATTTTAAAAGTATTTCTTGTTATTGAAATATCTTTGTAGTTAATAACCATAGAATTATTAGCAGTGGTAGTTTTATCATTAGTATCATCATCATTTTATCATTATCATCATAATCTAAAAACTAAAAGAGCGGATAGATGTAAAATATGTAAGCAAAAAAAATTATGAACCGATAGATTAATATACCTGTCAACAGAATTGATCAACGCGTAAAACCAGTTCCCATTTCAAATCATAATTACAAATGGACCGTTTGGAATATCAATAATGGGATAATTTGTCATGGTTGCGAATGTCTGTGAAATAAAGATACAGAGAATGCCGCGGAAGATGAATAACAAATATAATTGTTGAATGCAGCTCGTCTTCGACGTTGGATGCATAGTTAGAAGGAACAAAAATAATCGATGTATAATAGAAAAGAACAAACATAATCGCGAACAACAAATTCGCGTGTGAGAATAAAAAGAAGCCAACTATTCCTCAAGACATTTTTACTATTATGGTTAAAGTAATAAAACAATTACCGTTCTAAATGGAAATCTGAAGTAGTCAAAATAACATCAATAGTCTAATAATATCAGATCTTGGAAGACGCCGTGATATATGGAAGTGAAAGAAAAACATAGATTGCGACGATGAAAACACAGATGATAAGAGGAAGAAGTTAAGTACATTGAAATAAAAGTCGCAAGAAACTGAATGAAGAGAGGAGTCACTTCAAAATTATATAATTACATATAATACGACTACTACTATTCCTTCATCGAACATCACTAATCAGGTGCGCATGATGAAAATGTACTGAAGCCTACATTCTCTTAATAATAATAATAATAATAATAATAATAATAATAATAATAATAATAATAATAATAATAATAGTATCATTTGGGACTGCCATAACAGACCAATTACAAAAGGCAAGTAAAATGCTTCACTCCCAAAATTATAATCAGATCGACTTACAATACAAACACCGGAAAGCTTCTACGCTACAGGAAAAAGTAAGGGTCGTTTTAATCTTATCTAATAACCTAACAATATTCTCTCTCTCTCTCTCTCTCTCTCTCTCTCTCTCTCTCTCTCTCTCTCTCTCTCTCTCTCTCTCTCTCTCTCTCTCTCTCATGCATGCTAAGGTAATCAACCTTAAAGAGGAAGAGCACAATATCCCGCTCATAAAATGTTGCTTAGAACTTCAACATTGTAAAACAAGACACACAAGTAGCCAAAAACAAACTCCACTTTCTTATTACATTAATACCAAGTCTTAAGGATAAACTTGAAAAACTGGAAAACGGTTCTATATTATTATTATTATCATTATTATTATTATTATTATTATTATTAGTTTAACCCCGTGATTTACTGGTTACCAATTTCGCGTAGCTAGCAAGACCCCCGAAATGAAACCTTGAAAATGGTTGGTATATTTAGGTTCGCTTCCTGAAAAGTTACCTAAGAATACCTGAGCAGTACGATAGCCACCCGGTTATTAAGCAGTGGATAAATACATTGTGCTAGCAACTCCATACCAAAGACTTGCCGAAAGCTACTCCGTCTACCAGAAAAATAGACCACGGTTGAATAATTATTACTATTTTTCTTATTCTTATCATCGCAATCTTTACAACCATAAGTTCAAAATGTGCCCAGTTACGGATACTTGACACAAATCGTATGAAGTTAAAATGACATTTTGGCGGTAAAACAAACTTCAGAAAACTCATATTAATATGATTTCCTCTCCGGATCTGACGTACATAACACATGTGTCGCAAGGACATCAAAAACTCCAGGTGACATCATGAATATTTGGGAGAAAATATTTCACCTATGCAGTTAAGGGTATTCCAGAGAAAGCTGTTCTTTCAATGAATTTCTTTTTCAATTTTATTGATGAATAATAAAAGCAGTGAAATATTTTATAATTAACACTTTTCACCTCATACAAATAATCGAAAAAACAAAGTCAAAATTATTTAGAATGCCAAATGGGCAAAGTTTCCTTCAGAAATCCCTATACGAAAATATGGGTTTCTTTAAAAGATAATTCCCGTTAGCGATAGTTTCACAATATACTTGCCCTAAAACTTGCATGATAAATTCTACTGTATACCACAGCGCGACCACTTACTGGGAAACAATTATAAATGCCAAGGAACAGACGAGAAAGGAAAATGTGTCGGAAATGACGTTGGATTACGATTTAGCTCTTTCTTAGAATAACATTATAACTTTCATTATTATTACTGTTGGGTTTTTTCATCATTATTATAATTATTATTATTGTTTTTGTCCCTGGTCAAACATTTGCATAAACATACCAAATAAGAAAGGCTTTTAACTCGCAAACAAAAGCACAAAACCAAGAGAACTTCAAAAAAAGTAAGGAGAAAACTCAATTGACATAATACTAAATAAAATAATACTTCATTATTTACAAATAAAAACAATAACGTAAATAAAGAGAAAACTGTTGCAATGACAAGGTTAAGTGATATAACATCTGAAGGCTTTACACAATACATTAAAAATAGAATAGTATATAATCATTTCCTATTTAGACCACAGATTTATAATATTGTATTTCCCTAATTTTTATGACTGGTTCTGTTCTTTCCCGGAAACGGAAAATGTGGCTCTCTCTCTCTCTCTCTCTCTCTCTCTCTCTCTCTCTCAAACTTCAGGACTGTTTATTGTTTAATGATAATTTTGATTCATTATATATTGATCACCTATTAGTTACATTGACATATTTCCATTTAATTTTGTTGAAGCAGCTGTGTCATTTTATAACCATGTTAATACATAGTGAATGATGATGAAGATATAGCAGTATTAAATATAGCAGCAGAAACGGACGAAGTACTTCAAAAACTATCAATTCTTGTCTCCCCTAGTAACCGGAATACCCATCAGTCAACTGGATTGAACCCGTCCTTACGGGAGCCGTATCCTTTTTTAGTGACTGCGTTTTCATTGGTCGTTTTACATTGAATGGAAGGAGTCTGTCAAACTATAATTATAGTGTCACAAAAGAGGAGGTAGTCGACGCTATTTGGATGAATGTTGATTTTGCGGTTTTGTTTCTTACTTCATATGTATAAAGGGCATTGTGATTTACGTTACATATTTATATACGTAATATCTATCTATCAATCTATGAATAAATTTTATATATATATATATATATATATATATATATATATATATATATATATATATATATATATATATATATACATACATACATTCATACATACATACATACATACATTTACTTCACTACTTTCTTTGCGAGTCGGGTCTATGGCCTCGCATGCACCTAAATCTAATCATTTTATCTTTCCCCTCCTTTTTCCTAATCAAAGATCCATATAAATGGCCTCAAACTATCAGTCGAGAGAGCTTCTGCATACAAAATCCTTCCCTCTGAAAAGATCGTCAAAGCTAATCCGAGAGTGATGTGGTTTAAAATATTCCCCACGCGCCGTTCTTCATCACATGGGCTTAAATTACTTTCTCCGTCATTCTCCATTTTCTCCCTCCCCTGAGGACACATGATCATGGGACACCCTTGAATGGCCCTTTCACAGACCAATCCATTCGATCAAAGTAAGCCGAGAGAAATGTTGCATGCTAATAAGCTTGTGAAAGTTATCGTCACATGGTATATCGTTGACATACAGCTCTGGCATTAAGAAGCCGTATCTTATTCTAAAAGTCCGCTTAAAAGTAAAAATGTAATTGACGCAAATTTTATGCATTTAGGCAAAAGCCTGACCTTGGCAATCACTTATGGAATCATGAGAATTGCTTATAACCCGTTTAACCCCCTCCCCCCACATAAGTAAATTATCTTTATTTACTGAATAAGCGCCAAAACTTAACCAAAATAAGAAAGAGAAACGGAAACCAAACAAACAGGATTTTTATGAAATTGGGGTTCAAAGTCCTATCATGACATCTACCATATCTAAAGACTGGTTTCAGGTTCTCCCATCCTTAAGGATTATCACCCGCGTCTCGTAAATCTTACTGTCAACCAAGCTGAACACGTCAATGGAATGGGAAGTAGCAGAGGTAGAAAATAGACTCTATTTTTTTTTTTTTTTTTTAAGTTGAAGTACTGTACACGGTCTTACTAAGACATTGGTAATATATGGAATTATGTACATACATACTATATAAATACATACATATATGTGTGTAATATATATATATATATATATATATATATATATATACTGTATATATATATATATATATATATATATATACAGTATATATATATATATATATATATATATATATACTGTATATATATATATATATATATATATATATACTGTATATATATATATATATATATATATATACAGTATATATATATATATATATATATATATATATATATATATATACAGTATATATATATATATATATATATATATATATATATATACAGTATATATATATATATATATATATATATATATATACAGTATATATATATATATATATATATATATATATATATATATATATACAGTATATATATATATATATATATATATATATATATTATATCATACTGTATATATCTATATATACACTATATATATATATATATATATATATATATATATATATATTATATCATACTGTATATATCTATATATACACTAGATATATACATATATATATATATATATGTATATATATATTATATATATATATATATTACATGCATATTATATGTATGCATGTATGACTGTGTATGTGTGCTCGAATTGATGTATGATGTATCATTGGTGTCTGAAAATCTAAGACCATATGTCTCCAGACAAACTGAGCACCAGTTAGGTTTCAGAATGAAGCAAAATGCATTTCTTTATTTTTCAATTTAATATTTGGTGCACTTACGCCTTTCGAATCACTTTATATCTAAGCTTAACTCCCTCGTTCAGCCAATGTAGTCCTGACGAAGAATCGCGTAAAAAGTGGGTCGAAATGTCAGGAGAAATGTATTCAATATTTAGACATCATCAAGACATTATACAATAGTTGTAAGGGTAAAGTGACATACCCAGAAATCAAATTGTGTGTTTGAGATCCCATGGCAGAGAGAATTCAATTTTAATGACTATTTGGGACTTATTCTTACTTCGTCATTTGCGTATATCATTCAGCCATTTCTTTAACATGAAAAAAAATTAAGTTTCGTATTTACTCATGATTAACCATACTTGTATAAGATCTGAAAATAGCAGAACTTAACAAAAAAGTCAACGGCACTTTAATAAATAAAAGTATATATAATTTGTTAAAAGAAAAAAAAACCTTGCTAAAACCTAAAAAAAATAGGTATGCTAATAACATTCAGAGGAGATTTTACCCAGTGTTTTTCAGTATGCGTAAACCATTACAAATCGTCAAAAACATAAACCAGAGAGAACTAGATTTACGAGCCAAATCCTGCCTTTGAAATCCGCCGCTAAATTCTGATGGTGTTCTTGAGATGCCAAATGATTTCTCTCTCAAATTCTAAAAGCCTTTGGTCATCCCTCCTTTCTACTGTTTCCCACCTCAATTTTGTTGGATCCAAGGCATTTAACTTTACCAGCAATCTCTCTCTCTCTCTCTCTCTCTCTCTCTCTCTCTCTCTCTCTCTCTCTCTCTCTGGTCAGTCATAATGCTTTTGAGATCAACATGAGAATTCCTCCTCGTCTCGGACGCCTTCGTTATACCCACCACGTAACGTCTACCCACAGTTACCCAATCAGAGCATAATCCTAACTAGTAACACCTCTGCTTGTTCAGTTACCGCTTCTTTCCTTCTACCGCCGGGCTATGGTAGTCTCTTCCCACTTCTTATTTTCTTGACCCAGAGCCTTTATTCTTTCATAACCTGACTTATAACGCTCATTATTTCATGATGATGGACTATATCATTAATATATATATATATATATATATATATATATATATATATATATATATATATATATATATATATACACACACAAACGCAGTCTTCTGATACAGGAAAGCCTTGATGAATCATCAGAAAAATAAGCCGGAGACCGGACACAACTCGCTTAGGATGACCAACTCATTTCCTGCAGTGGGACCATGACGGGACAATGGCGATCTGCGCGATCCTTTTAAAAGATCTTAAGGAAATCTGGGACACGCGAAGGGTAGGAGGGACACCTAACAGAAGGATATTCTCCCAGGATGTGCGCGCCATTTTTAGATAAAAATAATGGGAAAGAAAGGGGGCTGGTCTTTGAAAGAATTGGGCTTAACTCACTTGGGAGTGGTACAAGTAAGGTTTAAATATCACTCATGAATGACAGAGGCAAGGGATAGTGACAATGCCCTAGAAACTGACCATATACTACATATGATCAGCGCCCAAAACCCCCTCTCCACCAATACTAGGACCAGGGAGGGCCAGGCAATGGCTGCTGATGACTCAGCACGTAGACCTATAGGCTGCCTCAAATCCCGCATCCTTAGCACACAAGGATGGTGAGGTTGCAGACACTAGAGGAACTATCGAGCTTCGACGGGACTAACCCCAGTCCATTGATCGCCAGACAGGGACGTTCCCAATAGCCCATCACAACAATGCCCTACAGACTTACCATATATAGCTTAATAAGCACCCTCTCCACCCAAATTAGAACAAGGCGAACCAGGCAATGACTGCTGATGACTCAGCACGTAGAACTATAGGCTCCCCAAATCCCACATCCGTAACTCACAAGGCTGGTGAGGTTGCAGACACTAAAGGAACTATCGAGCTTCAACGGGACTCGAACCCAGTCCATTGATCGCTAGGCAGGGACATTCCCAATAGGCCACCACAACAATGTCCTAAAGACCTACTATATATAGTTAATCTTGCTACTGTTCTTAAAATATCTATGTTTTTCTAATTGTTCATTACTTTTCTTATAGTTTGTTCATTTCCTCTTTCTTTCCTCACTAGGCTATTTTTCCTTGTTGGACCCCTTGGACTTATAGCATCCTGCTTCTCCAACTAGGGTTGTAGCTTAGCTAATAATAATAATAATAATAATAATAATAATAATAATAATAATAATACCGAATTTTGAGATGGATTGGGTATCAAAGAAGTGTGAGAAATCAAACGAGACTGCACCTCCCAGATGAAAACAAATGACTTCTTTGCATATGTTAAAAAATACCGGCATTTTACCTTGGCTAAAAGCAGATATGCTAAAGAGTGGTCATTGTTGTACAATATGCCATGAAAATATAAAATACTACATTAAGAGACGGAGGTGAGCACGGGTTTCTCCTATGGCATGAAAGACCAAATAAACTTATCGCAGCAGGAGAGGTACAGTTGAACACAGAGTCTTTGGTACACCTTTCTCCGAAGAAGTGTACCCTGTTATATCCTTGCTTCAAGGAGAGAGTAACCAGAACCAGAAAGCTGGTGTAAGGAGAGCTGGCATAAGTAGTGGGCTGGGCTGAACACATAAACTCGCCGCGAAGTAATGGTGTGGCTGTGTACACTTAACCAGACCGAGTTGTAGCAGGAATTCCTGTGTCCAACTGTACGTAATATTGGGGGTTTCCTCTTATCCTTATCAAGACTCCTTTTAAAATAAAGTTAAGTTGCGTCGCTTGAGAAAAAAAAAAAAAACTGATATCCTCCAAATTTATTCATTCTAAATCCAAGTATACAAAATATCTCGTAGAATATATAAGCAACAATGAGCCTTGAGGTCTAAGGAACAAATCCATCTTTCACACACACACACACACACACGCGCGCGCGCGCACACACACACAAAAACCACAAATCAAAATCATTAACATAGGCAAAATGCAATAGCGGTCAAAATAAAATATTTACATACAAATGATGGATAAAATAACACGCAAAAATAATATCAATGAGACTCCAATGAAGTTCATAAAATTAGACTAAAAACGAAACATTACTTTTTTACAAATATTTCAGAATCTCTAAAATCCTGCAAGCCAGGTGTGACAACTTAGAATTTGAGGATTCCCCTTATCACCCCGTTACGTGTTTTGACTGAAAATTTCTCTTTTCATGGAGCGATAAGAATGATAAAAATCTAATTAACATCCTTTCTAAAAACATCTTACACAATAGTCCCCTCGTCTCAAGAATAATGGTGAGGGACAATATTTGTTTACAGCGTATATAATTGAAAAGGTTTCAAAATAAAGCGTACGCTGTTAAAAATAAAAACTTAATTTTAATCGGGAATACTCCGTAAAAATACTGCTCTCAGCTGTATTTCAGTAAAATACAGGCGGCTGTACTTTTACCATACTTTATCATTTTTTACGGTTTTGTGAGTAATATCACCCCTTTACATCACTATGCCCGTTTTTTGAACGGTAAAAATCCTGGAATAAAGGTTGTCAGGCATTTACCGTTTTTAATGCTATTTTTTAACAGTATATAACAAATATCTTCGAAATAAGTTTATTTTATAAAACGTCCAATTCCCGTTTGTTTATGCTATTTGAAATTGCTGAAAATCGTATTATTGAAAATGCACAAATAAAACGCCTTTTATATACAATCTTTACACTCTCAACAGGGACATAGAATTTTTCGTTTATTATATTCGATTAATAACTTCGAAAAGAGCCGATGAAGGGATTAAGAATTTACTCAGATTTATTTTACATTACACAACAATAATTTGCTCTAAAATTATTTCAAATAGAAAAAAGTTAAGAATTCACTGCAAATTCCTTTACATTAAACCATATGAAACATCTCCCAAATTCTGTGCAACATGAAAACTCAAAATACCATTATGCAACCAATAATATTAGGAATCAAGAGCCATTTCAAGCTTAATCAATGGTTGCTTTTGGGCCTCTTTGTATCCAACAGCATATTGATTAAAACCCGTAAGATTAGTTACAATTTAATTCAATAATTTCAATGTCATGCTATTTTTTTCAAAAGGGCGTAAACTCAAAAGACATGAAAGGCGCCTCCTCTTTCAAACCTCCATAGTCATACCGTAAACACTAAATCAATTGCCTACGCTTAAATTCTTTCGTAGGTGGCTAATTACAAAGCATACAGTATATGCACTAGCTGGCATTCTTTGCTGTGTCGTTCATATAAGGGCGACAGATTTTACCAGTTTACATAAATATTGGTTTACTTTCAACAAGCTATTTTCTTTGATTTACTATGACTGCCTAATAAATATGTATACCGTATGCATGAGTTATGCATACATTATATATATATATATATATATATATATATATATATATAATATTATATATATATATATATATATAAAATGTATATATATATATATATAATATATATATATTATCTATATATATATTATATATACACATATATATACATATATATACATACATATATATACATACATATATATACATATATAATATATATACATATATATATACATTATATATGTATATATATAAAATATATAATATATTTATATATATACACATACATATATATATATATATATATATACATATATATACATATATAATATATATATATATATATATATATATATATATATATATATATATATATAATATATATATATATATATATACATATACATATATATACACATATATACATATATATATATATATATATATATATATATATATATATATATATATGTATATTATATACATACATGTTTTTTCTTCCACTGCATTTATTTTCCAATTATGTCATTTCCATTTTTTTTTATTTATATTCTTTGTTTGTGACCAGAACAATTTGCAGCGTCAAATCCCTACCTAAATAGTATTTGAGCAACACACCACGAAACCCAGACAAGGAAGACCTATCTAATGGTCTCCATGCACTTTTATAAAAATATATCTTAAACTAGTTTTCTGCGAAGCTGCGGTCTGTAGTCTTCAAAATTTGCCTCCAAGGAAAGATTAAGTTCCCTTTTTATAATCATGTACGAAAATCCTTCAATAATTAATTTATCTCCGTCCAAAGATTTAATTATTCCTTATTTCTACAGTATTTTTAAGGGAGATGACAAGCTACCTACATGGTCGGTGTGTCTATTTTCTAATATTCATAAACCATTTATATGATATATGACTATTTTTTTAATGTTATCTTTTCCTAAAATTTCTCAAATAAGTGGTACTAACTCATTCTTTATCCAAAATTACCAAGGCATAAAATTTTTTTAAAAAATTTCCTCTACCTCTAGACAAATAAAATTCAATATTAATTCGGAAATTTGATTTCAGTTCAGTTTTTGAAGTCACAAAGTACACACATACATACATACATACATACGAATGATAATTTTGCACATTTAGACGAGTTTTTCATATTTATATGAGCCATATATTATACTCCTCCTAATATCTGTATCATCTCTACCTCGAGATCAGAGACACAAGGGGGGAATCAAATCAAAGATAATAGCTTCTGGTCGGCCGGGGAATCGAACCCGTGCCCAAGAAACTGAGGTTCCATTGACTTAGTAACGAAGCCACAAAGAGAGTTGCTTAGTTGCTAAGTCAATGGAACATCAGTTTCTCGGGGTCGGGGAATCGAACCCGGGCCCAAGAAACTGAGGTTCCATTGAATTTCAGCAGAGAAGTCAATAAAACCTCTTTTTTTTTTTTTTGCCCCGAGTTCGATTCCCCGCCCGACAAGGAGCTATTATCTTTGAGTTGATTCCCCCTTGTCTCTGATCCCTAGGTATAGTCAGAATACAGATATTAGGAGTATACTTTATTTATATATATATATATATATATATATATATATATATACATATATAATATATATATATATATATATATATATATATATATATACATATATATACATAGACATATATATATATATACATATATATACACAGACATATACATATACATATATATATATACATATATATAAAATATATAATATATATACACTATATATATACATATAATATATACACACATATATATGTGTGTATATATATTATGTATATATATATACATATATATACATATGTGTGTGAGTGTGTGTGTATAATACAAGAAACTTTTATTCAAAAATTGTCACCCAAACAATTACAAATATCGAAATTTCTTAAAATATATACTTCTATCCTAACCAGGATTCGAAGGTATACATTTAAATCGAAACAGAACTAAGCGGAAAAAAAAACAACATTGATATACTAAGAGACATATGCAAGATGATTACGATTTTGCTTACGTAATCAGGGATTTGTGCCCGTCGTTGTAGATGCTAAGTAACACTCCTAATTCGTAAATCATAAAACAACAACAACAACTGCTAATACTACTACTGCTACTACTGCTACTACTGCATCAACTTGAAATTTTTAAGAGCAGGATCAACAACATCACCATTATTAGGACGAGAATTATGATGGCCACTGGGCAACGCAACTGGGCTTCGAGAGCATTCTTGGCTTACTTCCTACACTATTATAATCTACCTCGTTACGAAACTAGTTTTTAGTTATTAGATAATCCTAAAACATAGGATAAGAAATAATATACTAACGACATTGAATGAATAAAATCATTAGTAATATTTTTATCCTAATCATTATTTTCATTAATAAAAAAATTCAATCATTTGCTGCTAATGCTTCAATGGAATGCAATGTCCAAATATTAACAATATGAAATAGCTAGGTGATAGTAGGGTTGTCAAATTCATGCCCTACGATACATCATACCAAGATGACAATGAAATCTTCCTACATGACAATCCTACAACATCGTTTTAAGCTTTGTTGATCAGGATAAGAGCAAGTCGCATTCGTTCCCAGCATACGACTTTAAGACTGTCCGACAGCGAGCCACGTTAGTTGGAATATGTAGGGCGAATTTTAATTGGTTAGAAGTGGAGACTACCTGGTGAGAGCCTCTGAGGACTCGGAACATGTTTAAAACTTCGACATTCTTTAAATCTCTTGTTTAGATTAATAATATTTCAGATATAATTACAACTAGCTACCTTAAATATGGTGTCAAAATTACAATTACACCAATATAAGGATAAAGTCTCTTTTTCGTCTATTTTCCATCTACGAAATGCAAACCCAGTAGGGATTTATATATACTTCAAGTATAAAAATTATTAGGAATTTGGGAAATTTTATAGGGGTTTAGTTGAAACTTTTATAATTCCACTATAAAAAAGGCCTCAGACATGTCATTCCACTCTCGTCTGTTTTTGGTCTTTTTAAGCCATTCTATAACCCCAAATTTTCTTTGCTCGTCAATCCATCGTCTTCTCTTCCTTCTCCTGCTTCTTTTGCAAGCTCTAGGGACCATCCTGTTAATCTTTAAGTCCATATATTATCTGTCACTCTCATTTTATGTCCTGCGCATGTCCATTTCTTTTTCTTACATGTTGTCAGAATGGTCTCTACTTTAGCTTGCTCTCGTATCCACGTTGCTCATTTTCTGTCCCTAAGTGTTAATCCCTTTATGCCCACACACGCACAAATGAATATATATATATATATATATATATATATATATATATATATATATATATATATATATATATATACTTATTTATATATATACATATATATACATATATATATACACACACACACACACATATATATATATATATATATATATATATATATATATATATATATATATATATATATATATAGTAAAGAAAAGAAGTAAATAAAGCATTAAGAGGCATGAATAGAAGCAAAGCAGCATAAAAGGGCTTAACAATTGATTTAATAATTCATGGAGGAGATTTCACAATTGTAAAACTCGTTGAACTCTACACTAAACGTCTGCAAGGATGCTCTATGCATACAGCTTTGAAAAAAAAATCTTTAATTCACAAAAATGGAGCCATAGACGGCCTGAAAAATTACCCCCCCCCCCATACGTTTCTCTCCGTAATATATTAAATATTTACAAAGATCTTATTAGGCCGAATAGTAAGACAGCTAGACTTTAATCAGCCAAGAGACCAGACAGGCTTTAGAAGTCGGTATTCAACAAATCACCATATCCATGTGATTAACCAGCTAACGGAAAAATCAACAGAGTATGATAAACCACTTTGTATGGCATTTAGACTATGAGAATGCTTTTGATTCTGTCAAAACCTCAGCAGTAATGAAAACCCTTCAAAAAACAAGGCATAAAAGAATTTGATTGTAGAACACTTGAAAATATCTATACATGAAGTACAACACTCCTAAAACTACATAAAGATATTGAAAAAATTCCCATTGAGAAAAGTTAAGACAGAGACACCCAATCTCTCCTAAATAATTCATAGCCTGCATAAAAGAAGTTTCTAGAAATTTAGATTGGGAAAACGTATGAATTAATTTTAATGAGGAATACCTTAACAATTTGTGATTTGCAGATGACATGGTTGTGTTTAGTGAATCATGTGAGGAATTATGAATAATGATAGAATATTTGAATAGAGAAAGCAGAAATGTAAGACTGAAGATGAATGCAGAAATGTAAGACTGAAGATGAATGAGTAACACTACACTAAGATAATGTTCAATGAAAATGCACAGAGACAACAAATGAGGAGTTATAGACGAACCTCTAAAGATTGTTAATGAATATACGTACTTAATGCAGACAGTAAGTGTTTCCCCAAGACAAGAGACCGAAATTAATATTGGGATAAACATGGGATGGAGAGCATTTGGTAAACAAAATGAGATTTTTAAATCAAAATACCACTTTCTCCAAAAAGATAAGTATTTCATGAGATGGTTCTACCAGTATTAACTCATGCATCAAAAACTAGGAGTTTTACTTAAGCCTTAGAACATAAGCCGGTTATAACTCAAGAGCTATGGAAAGAATAATGGGGGAATAACACAAAGAGACAGAAAAAGAGCAACATGGATACGAGAGCAAACTAAAGTAGAGGATATTCTAGCAACATGTAAGAAAATGAAATGGACATAGGCAGGACATATAATGAGAATGACAGACAATAGATGAACATTAAGAATTACAGAATTGGTCCCTAGAGATTGTAAAAGAAACAGGGGAAGAAACAGACGACGATGCATTGACGAACTAAGAGTTTGCGGGTGTGGGCTGTCACAGAAAGACTACAGTATAATCAGACGCAAGTGGAAGGACATTGTCTGAGGCCTTTGTTCTGCAATGGATTAGTAACGGCTGGTGATGATGCTGAGACATACAGTACATACATACAGGTATATATATTATTCTCATTTACAGCGATAACTTATAAAGAAAAACTAAACATACCTAAATTTAATTCTTCGAGTTCACCATTTCATAAATCATTTATCCTTATTCTAATTAAGATGCCTTTCTGACGTCGCTTAGACCCTTACGATTTTTTAAGACCGATCTTTGATTAAAGCAAGACCAAACGTACATCCTCCCCCCCCCCCAAAAAAAAAAAAGTTTTGCGCTAGGCTTAACTTTAAATTATTTACTCTAAAAATAAATGCCTGTCATATAGACAAATTATTCCAAAGTTCACCCTAAAAAATCCATTTTAGAGAAGCATTATTAAAATGAGAGATAAAATAAAAACAAATGACTTGTTTTAAGACCTATGTTCTCTTTCGCATGAACCAACCAAGAAAGAGTCGAACACCTGGCAACCAAGGAGGAAATTCTAAGACAAAACTGCTTGTAGTTGTCTACCTCGAAGACTCTCAGGTACTTACAGCATGACGTCGTAGTTGAGTAAAAACCAAGGAGTAAAGACTATACTTATGATAGTACTTCAAACATTAATGGTCTACCACTCTAAGGGGAGTGGGTAACGTTGAAGATGGGAGGGATGGAAAAGGGCAAGTTCAAGCAAAATGGGGTGGAGTTCTCC
>NC_090752.1:35276901-35286901 GCF_036898095.1 Palaemon carinicauda
AGGTGTGGGAGCTAAAAAGAGGTCAAAGAACTTCTAATGCTAGAGGTGTGGGAGCTAAAAAGAGGTCAAAGAACTTCTAATGCTAGAGGTGTGGGAGCCAAAAAGAAGTCAAAGAACTTCTAATGCTAGAGGTGTGGGAGCCAAAAAGAAGTCAAAGAACTTCTAATGCTAGAGGTGTGGGAGCTAAAAAGAGGTCAAAGAACTTCTAATGCTAGAGGTGTGGGAGCTGAAAAGAGGTCAAAGAACTTCTAATGCTAGAGGTATGGGAGCTAAAAAGAGGTCAAAGAACTTCTAATGCTAGAGGTATGGGAGCTAAAAAGAGGTCAAAGAACTTCTAATGCTAGAGGTGTGGGAGCTAAAAAGAGGTCAAAGAACTTCTAATGCTAGAGGTGTGGGAGCTAAACAAAGTCAAAGAACTTCTAATGCTAGAGGTGAGGGAGCTAAAAAGAGGTCAAAGAACTTCTAATGCAAGAGGTGTGGGAGCTAAAAAGAGGTCAAAGAACTTCTAATGCTAGAGGTGTGGGAACTAAAAAGAGGTCGAAGAACCTCTAATGCTAGAGGTGTGGGAGCTAAAAAGAGGTCAAAGAACTTCTAATGCTAGAGGTGTGGGAGCTAAAAAGAGGTCAAAGAACTTCTAATGCTAGAGGTGTGGGAGCTAAAAAGAGGTCAAAGAACTTCTAATGCTAGAGGTGTGGGAGCTAAAAAGAAGTCAAAGAACTTCTAATGCTAGAGATGAGGGAGCTAAAAAGAGGTCAAAGAACTTCTAATGCTAGAGATGAGGGAGCTAAAAAGAGGTCAAAGAACTTCTAATGCTAAAGGTGTGGGTGCTAAAAGGAGTCAAAGAACTTCTAATGCTAGAGGTGTGGGAGCTAAAATGAGGTCAAAGAACTTCTAATGCTAGAGGTGTGGGAGCTAAAAAGAGGTCAAAGAACTTCTAATGCTAGAGGTGTGGGAGCTAAAAAGAGGTCAAAGAACCTCTAATGCTAGAGGTGTGGGAGCTAAAAAGAGGTCAAAGAACCTCTAATGCTAGAGGTGTGGGAGCTAAAAATAGGTCAAAGAACTTCTAATGCAAGAGGTGTGGGAGCTAAAAAGAGGTCAAAGATCTTATAATGCAAAGGGTGTGGGAGCTAAAAAGAGGTCAAAGAACTTCTAATGCAAGGCGTGTGGGAGCTAAAAAGAGGTCAAAGAACTTCTTATGCAAGGCGTGTGGGAGCTAAAAAGAGGTCAAAGAACTTCTAACGCAAGGCGTGTGGGAGCTAAAAAAAAGGTCAAAGAACTTCTAATGCAAGGCGTGTGGGAGCTAAAAAGCAGTCAAAGAACTTCTAATGCAAGGGGTGGGGGATAGATGTCGCCAGCGAGGCTTTGGGGAAGGCGCGGTGGCGTCAGTGTTCTTTCTGATGCGTAAACTTAATCAAATGCAAGTAAAAACAGGGCATTGAATACGTATTATAAATACTAAACTCTTTCCTATCTTGACAGCACAAATGAAATCTTACAAGTTCCAACGTGTAACTAAGCGCTCCCGAAACACGCGTCAACCTTTTACTTGTGCTTGGAGGATATCCTCGCAAGTAAAAGGTAATCATTATGAATATGCAAAGAAAGATTTGCTTATACTTCTACTTTTTGCTTCAGGGAATTACCTTGTACTTCTACCTTATGCTTACAAGGATATCCTTCATTTTTATGAATACCTCCCATTATGTAAATACTGTACAGGACTTGAGCACTCTCTCTCTCTCTCTCTCTCTCTCTCTCTCTCTCTCTCTCTCTCTCTCTCTCTCTCTCCTGGCTGCTCTATGACAAGAAAAAAGGCCGTGATTGCTAAAGGGCAGCAGTTTAATAAAAACAGTAACAACAAAACCGGACTTCATATCCTGAAAAAGAAAAAATGAAGAAGAGTCCGTTGTGAGGTGTGGTCGACAATTAGAAGAATTCTATAGATATTGGCAAGATCTACCAATACTGCACCCCATTTGACCTGACCCTACTGACTTTATTGATTACCGTACTTTATACAAACTTATGAAAATATATCGACGAAACGATAAATATGCTACTAAGCACAAAGAACCTGTTTAGTTTGTTTGCTTGTTTGATTTACTCACGGGAAAAAAAACGCTCTTCTGAAAGACCCCCAGGAAATAACAGTTCTTTGGCAATGTAATAAGTTTTGAAACAGGAAGGGAATACAAACCTGGGTTTTACTTTCCTCGCAAAAGGTGCCATATTCGAGTTATACAATAAAGGCAACGTAATTTTACACGATAAGGATACCCACAACTATGTTAATTGGAATGGAAACGACAATTAACAAAATAGTAACTAAATAGAAAGTTTTTCACTGATTTAACCGACTAAATAAACGAAAGTTACAACCACCGCTTTTCTTTGTAAACAAGGAATGTATTTGACACAGAACAACCAGCACCAAACAGATGAAGCCACATTGGCCTGTTGAGAGAAGCTCAATAATACTATATGGTGATAAGACTCCAATCTCCAGAACAGTGACGCAGCCATACAAGTTAACAAGGATCCACTGGCGTCAAATTAATGGGTCTCAAAGTTGTGGATAAGCAAATGCTATTGTTTTTCGAAATTTCTATGTATCACAGACGAAGTAATTATCTTTTTTAATGATTCTTTATGTTATCAAATGCTATAAAATAGGGAGTTGATATGCCACAAATAAGTTGAGTTCAGATGCCATAGAAATATAGGAAGTTCGGATACCTTAAAAAGGAGAGTTCAGGTGACAGAAGAAAAGACAGTTCAGACGATATAAATAAGGGAGCTCACACACCATTATAAAAGGGGGAGGAGGTTACAGGACCCTCAATCAATTGAGCAAGACAGCGGAAATCAGGAGGGGACGTGGAGCACCATTTCCAACCCAATAATAGGACTAACGTTACCGAAATAACAGTAGAATACTATCAGAGAATAGAGAGCGTATTATGGTAATAACGATAAGGCTAGCATTATCTTTAATCTTACATAAATAGCTCATATATTAAGGAAGATAAGTGAAAATCAGTTAGGTCTATTTACGACAATATCACCGGAAATTTGATGGATCGTTCTTTGACCTGTATTTTGTATACATGTTAAGAATGAATAGACGGGTAAATTGGCGCCTTTTCCAGACTTGCCCTGAAAAAATATTCGGGAAGGAAGGAGGGGAGGGGATTAACAAGACCTACCTCGGAGGAAAAAGATACACATTTACCTTTTATGAGATTGAGAATGAAAATAATGGAAAATTGGTATATAGGAAAATCACATCTAGGATTTTCAAGCTTAATGGAAAAAAAAAATTATTTTCAAAGGAGTTCACAGACATCAGGGATTTTAAAGAAAACAGAAAAAATGGATTTGTAAATGAATACACAGACAATTAACTGTAAAAGTTCACAAACAAACTTTATTTATAAAGGAGTTCGCAGACACCTGGGATTTTTTAAGATAACAGAAAAAGATTATTTATTCAAGGAGTTCGCAGACAACTAAAACTTTTAAAAGTTTACAAACAAACTTTACTTCTAAAGGAGTTCTCATACACCTTAATTTCAAAGGAGTTCACAGACATTTTTAAGGACTTCCCAGACCCCTGGGATATTAAAGTTCACAGAAATCTTAGAAACCAGAAATTGGTTAGGAAAATATCTCAATAATTATTGGCTGGCCAGTTTCAAGAAGTCAATATGGGAAGTGGTATCATGACTGATGTTATACGGAGACCTAAGATAAAGAGGGGGGAGAGGAGCATCTGAGATAGGACAGAAAGGGGGAGGGGTGGTGGAACAACGGCAGAAATTAAGAGTACGTAACGAGGTGAAAACGCCAACTAGAAAAGAAAAAAATCGTCTTAACTAAAACATTCTTGGATGCACTCCTGATGAGGAACGTTCCACACACACCGACTTGGATGAATAAAACATTAATCGACATCCAAACAGATGCCTCCCTGTATTGACTATAAAATCAAGTTACAATTGTAATCCATATGAAGCCAACATTTTATTCCAAACAACATCTGCATTTAGTCGGCTTACAATTTAAAAAAAATCGTGATCTAAGTGTATATCTTGACTGTAACTGGTCTCTCAATGCCTAAATAAATAATGTAGTAAAAACTGCAGGTTATCAGCTAAGAAAAAAAGTACCCGGATGAAAATTCTGTAAAGAAACTTGCGATAAACTGTGTTATTACCAAAATTGACTACTGCAACTCCCTCTTTTACAATTTACCAAAAGTACAACTTAAAAAATTACAAAACATAATAAACCGGAGCAAGACTGATAAAAGATGTCCCACCTAGAGAAAGCATCACCCGTATACTAATTGATTTACACTGGCTGCCTATTAAAGCAAGAATTGAATTTAAAATATGTACAATAACCCACCAAGTTATCAGAACCGGTCGTTAAAAATACTTGAGAGAATTGCTACATATTGCGCAGCCAACAAATCGTGTCGACACGAGAATAGTTACAGACGGCTTCAAACTATTGGAACCTAGATATATGTCTACTGTAGGCTCCAGAGCCTTTAAATATGCGGCCCGAAACTATACCATAAGCTCCCACCAGACATCCGAATGATTGAAGACATTAAGCCTTTCAAGAGGAAACTGAAGACTTATTCCATGAGTCGTATAACAGTGACGATTCAACAGTAAATGAGCAATACGTGATATGAAACATTGAATACTCTGAACGAACAAGATATAACGACAGTGGAGGTCCTGTAGAGAGTGGGGTTCCTCTGCTGTATGGGACCGAAAAAGCAACCGTCAAAGTAAGTAAAATGAAACACCTTCAAACCTAGTTAAGACATCTAATAATGACACTTCGGGAGAATGAAAAAAATGTGGTAAAAACTTGTAGAAACGAAAAACAATAAAATTTAAAAAATACAAAATGTTAAAAAAACATTGCAAAATTATCTATGTACTGTATAATAAATTAAATTTAAGGAGAACGATTCGCGTCGAAAAAAAAAAAATATACAAGTAACTTTGGCTTCACACACAACTAAAATAACAGAGGTTTGAGAAATTCCAGTACAGAAATAAATAAATATACAATGGAACAGGAAATCAGAGCACCTGTTCGTTTGACTCAGCTCGAAGATGGGTAGAGGATGCGAAACAATTGAGTGAATTGGTGCCATTGATGGTCGAGAGAATTATGATGATGAAGATGGCAGTGATGATGGTTTTAACAATGATAATAATGATTACGATGATGAACAGAAAACGGAGATGAGTGAAGGGAAGGGGAAGAGGAAGAGCGGTAATTGAAGGAACGAGAATAACTATCCATAACGACAAAACGTAATTATGAATGACAACGATGATGATAAGAGGTGAAGATATGGTGGATGGTGATGCAGAAGTGGAGGGGTTAGAGTGGAAAAATGTATTGTTGCTAGAAGAGGAAGGGAGGAGGAAGGAGGAGGACACAGGTAAGGGAACAAGCATAAATGACACATACTGAGGACGATGCATACAGTTTGATTGTTATGGCTATTTAGATAAATAGAGGAAGTAAACCAATCTAGGCTAACGATGATACGAGTAAGGAAAGATTCATAAGACTTTTATACGAATAAATCAAGTCAATTATGACTACTTCTGGACCAGAGAAATGAACACGTGCAGTAAGTTATGGCAGTAATTGATCACAGGATTGTAAAGTAAGCATATCGAATAAATTGAAACTGAACTATGTCATTTTCATAATCATCTCCTCCTACGCCTTTGGACGCAAAGGGCCTCGGTTAGATTTCGCTAGTCGTCTCTATCTTGAGCTTTTAATTCAATACTTTTCCATTCATCATCATCTACTTCGCACTTCATAGTCCACAGCCATGTAGGTCTGGGTCTTCCAACTTTTCTAGTGCATAGTGGAGCTCAGCTGAACGTTTGGTGAATCTCTCTTGGGGAGTGCGAAGAGCATACCCAAACCATCTTCATCTCACCCCTCACCATGATCTCATCCACATATGGCACTAGAGTAACCTCACTTATAGTTTCATTTCTAATCCTGTCCTGCCATTCAACTCTGTATAGAGGGCTTGTTCTCAAATCTACTAAATCTATTGGAAATTTTTTCATTGTCATACCATGACTCATGTCCGTAGAGTAACACCGATCTCACTAAACTAATATATAGTCTGATTTTTATATGTAATTTTAGGCGATTTGATCTCCAAATTTTACTTAACCTAGCCATTGTCTAATTTGTTTTTATCAATCTTTCACTAAAATCTTATTCTAAAGACCCTTTATTGGAGATCATAGTTCTTAAATACTTAAATGATTCTACCTCATTAAGCCTTTCTCCTTCCAATGATATTTCAGGTTACATTTCATACTCAGCTCTCATCTCTGTCTTTCGTGTGATATTTCATGCGATCTGGTAAGCAAGCATTTCAAATCCTGTGGTGTTCTGCTAACAAGGACAGCATCATCAGCATACTCTAGGTCTGCTAAATTCTTATCATAAATTCAGTCCAATCCTTCTCCATCTCTGACTGTTCTACGCAATACAAAATCCATGAGAAGGATAAACACCATGGGTGACAACACATTCCCTTGGAGTACTCTGCTGTTCACTGGAAATGAATTTGATAAGACTCCATTAACTTTACACTTCCTATGCCCATGAACAGACTTAAATTTACATATTTAAGGGAAATAAATGTAACCTACTCTGGGCTTCATGACGGTACCTGGCGTCCCTAGGGGTCACGACTGTGTTTTAACCTACTCTTATAATGCAGTAATTTCTGTAGGCATGGAAACATTATAATAATTATCACTATTTTACTAGCTAAGCTACATTCCTGGTTTGAAAAAGCAGGATGCTACAAGCCCAAGGGCTCCAACAAGGAAAATAGCACAGTGAGGAAGGGAATGCATTAAGGATACAGATAGAATAGTGTCCCCGAGTGTGTCCCCAAGCACAAGAACTCTACCCCAAGACAGTGGAAGACTGTTAGAGAGGCTATGGCACTACCCAAGACTAAAAGAACAATGGTTTGATTTCAGATTGTCCTTCTAGAAGAGGTACTTACCATAGCTAAAGAGTGTCCTCTATCCTTACCAAGAGGAAAGTAGCCACTGAACAATTATAGTGCAGTAGTTAACCCCTTGAGTGAATAAAACACTTATACATATTTCAGTGAGAGAGAGAGAGAGAGAGAGAGAGAGAGAGAGAGAGAGAGAGAGAGAGAGAGATTCGAACGTAGGGGCTGAAGCAAATATCAGCACGCCAGTTATCCTATAGGACGCATAATTCAGGATGCGCCAGGGCCTAAGTGAAAGAGAGGAAGGGAATTAGGACGTACGCGTCATACCAATCTGATGATGATGACAACAAAAAGCAAGGGGTTCGAGGTCCTGGGGAAGGTGAGGTGGGGGGAGTGACGATAGGAGGGGGAAGGCGTAGGATGTCAGCATCACTAGCTTTAGATTAGGATGTGGGACTTGCATTGTGACCACTAACTGCCACACGCAACTACCTACTCTCACTTTGACCCATCACTTTAGAATAGATTATTTCCACCTTCCACCCATAGCCTACTTCGATGGCCATCGCGTCGTCACAGGGCACAGGTAGCGATGGGTACACGTGCACTCATGCCTCCCCTCAAGTTGTGGGGTAGACAGTTTAGCGCATGGGTGTAAAACAAGGAGGTAAGCTACTTTATCGATTCTATTTTCACGTTCATTCATTAATCCATATCTCCTTAACTTTCTAGCGCAATTTTCAATATTTTTTTTTCATCCTGTTAAGCTAAATTTAGTATTTGGTATGTGATTTTCCTTTTTATGTAGATGATTGTTTTAGACTACAGTTCCGTAAAAAAATCTCTGGATTTTTTCAAAACACAATCTTTATTTATGATCATACTCAAGTAAGTGAACAAATTTGGTAAACAAAAATAAACCACAAAATACTATGTGTATCATGTTTACCAAAAGATATCAAAATGCATATGAATAAATTCAAATGACTGCATTCAAGTTTCGGAAAATGTGTATACATATGGACTGAACACTGCAAAAATATAAGTGTGCATTAATTCTAGTTTAAAATTAATACAAAAAAAAATAATAATAATAATCTGGCGCATACTTATGGTACTTGATAGGAATAAGAAAACTATTCAATTGTTAAAAAATATTCTTTGATTGAAAGCATGAAGAAATTAATTGCTCCACTGAACGTTACTGCTCAAAGTATGCGTGCAACCTGATCACTTGAGCAGGATCGAATACTTGTCAGTGACCTCTTCTAAACCAAGGACTATCACACACAGTTCATTACCAATCAGTGCTATTATTATTATCATTATTATTATTACTAGCTAAGCTACAATCCTAGTTGGAAAAGCAAGATGCTATAAGCCTAAGGGCTCCAACAGGGAAAAATTGCCCAGTGAGGAAAGGAAATAAGGAAATAAACGATATAAGAAGTAACGGAAATTAAAATAAAACATTTTAAAAACATTGACAACATTAAAACGGATATTTGATATATAAACTATAAAAGGACTTATGTAAGCCTGTTCAACGTAAAAACATTTGCTGAGAGTTTGAACTTCTGAAGGTCTACTGATTCAACTACCCGATTAGGAAGATCATTCCACAACTTGGTCACAGCCGGAATAAAACTTCTAGAGTACTGTGTAGTAATGAGTCTTATGATGGAGAAGGCCTGACTATTAGAATTAACTGCATTTCTAGTATTACGAACAGGATGGAACTGTCCGGGAAGATCTGAATGTAAAGAATGGTCAGAATTATGAAAAATCTTATGCAACATGCATAATGAACTAATTGAACGACGATGCCAGAAATTAATATCTAGATCATGAATAAGAAATCTAATAGACGGTAAGTTCCTGTCCAACAAATTAAGATGAGAATCAACAGCTGAAGACCAGACAGGAGAACAATACTCGAAACAAGGTAAAATGAAAGAATTCAAACACTTCAAAATAGATTGATCACCAAAAATCTTGAAAGACTTTCTCAATAAGGCAATTGTTTGAGCAATTGAAGAAGACAGACCTAATGTGTTTCTCAAAAGTAAATTTGCTGTCGAGAAGCACAAGTTCTATAGAGACCGAAAGTTACCATGGACTATACAGTATCCCGACAGAGGGAATAGGCCACATAAACATGACATGATAAAAGAGTGGACAGTCGCTTCTAACAAGAGAGAATTTTAATCCTATTACAACCATAAGCCTAATTCTATCATGACTACACAATTTTCCTTCGAGTGGAGGAAGTCTGAGTGATATGGAACATAGAACACCTAATTTGATATCTTAGCAATGATTTATCAAAATCTTTACGATGATATGCTAAAACGGAGTATCTTTTAGGGCATGTTAAAAGATCAGTGTAGTCTCTATAAT
The DNA here is from genome assembly GCF_036898095.1 of Palaemon carinicauda. Classification (NCBI taxonomy): domain Eukaryota; kingdom Metazoa; phylum Arthropoda; class Malacostraca; order Decapoda; family Palaemonidae; genus Palaemon; species Palaemon carinicauda. Next base: position 35,286,344 of record NC_090752.1, read on the forward strand.
AAAGTAAATTAGAAATGAGATCCTTCACGTGTGTCAACAAACAAACAAACCTATGAAATCTCTAGGAGATAGCAACGATGCCACCATCTCTAAACCAAATAAACCTCCAATCTCTAATTGGACTTTCATTACTAGTGTACACAGATAATCCTTGAACTAAACGTTCATGGATTATATGTGTACACAAGTAATGAAAGCATTAGGTATCTGATTACATTCTTATCAATAACTTGGGAATGTATAAATGATTAAACTTACTGTCACAAACCCTTGATACACATCACTCAAAATCAAAAGAAAGTTTGTGTACAAATCAAGAAATGCCCCAACTTGGAAAAAAACAAACACGAATTTCAGTATGAAAATGCCTAAAACACAGATAAAACTTAATATCCATTGCCTTCAAGAATAATAATAATAATAATAATAATAATAATAATAACAATAATAATAATAATAATAATAATAATAATAATAATTTCTTCTGTGTAAACGCTGGTGAAAAACACCGTGCTCAAAAGGCTTTGTTATATATTCATCGATAGCTACTGCTAATTT
>NC_090752.1:35289401-35299401 GCF_036898095.1 Palaemon carinicauda
TCCAGACATAAAAGAAGCTAGCTGTTTTCCCCCTACTTCCTATAGATTACTGGAAATCAACGAACTAAATTACTTTTAATAAGTCATAATTTGATATCACTAACGTAATATGAACTTAGATCACATCTTTCGATAGAAACTTGCTCTATTACATACTACTGAAGAAAAATTAACATTCATAATAAAATATCCTTGAATACTATGTGAGCTTTCAAAATCATTTGGTGATAGCGTACATATAGCATTTACTTAACAAGTTACTAAGGTATAATATTAATACATGTCGATTTCTGAACTACGGTATTAAATGAATCGAATGTACCCAGTAAATCAAGACTGACGAAGTATCCTTTAGGGTTCCAGAGGGATCAAAATTGGGGCCAATCTTATTTGCCCGTTAGCTACGAAATGTTTACTGGTCCAGTTTATAGATGATCCCAAGATAGTCTCTTCTACCGATGTAGGCAAACTGGCTAAATGAAATGATTCATGATGCAGAGAAAACACTTAATACTGCAAAATTCTGTCGATACAAACTGCTTGATGGTAAATGCTGAAAAAGCAGCAGTTATTATTCATGATGGGTAAACAAAACATATCAAGTGACCTAACAACGCACACACTTCGATGGACATTCTAATAGCAATCACGCGTAGTTCCTTCCAGAGTCAATACAGATATCTGTATTGACTCTGGTTCCTTGGACAGTCTCCGCTCTAAACAAACCCCCCCCCCCCCCCCCCCCCCCCCCCCACTCGGCGGTGCTACTTCAGTGCCTTTCTCAGCACCAAAATTACCCCGCCGGCAGAGTAACAACAGAATCCTTAAGTACCATACTATTTTCCAAGGCTGTTTCTTCGGCATGCAATTCTTTAAACGACGAACACGAACTTACTCGTAGTAACTTTATGAAAAACCTTAGTGGTTAATTCATTCGCTACACGAGATACGACGAAAATACTACAGAGATATCCAAGAAAATATAAACAAAAGAAAATCCAGAAACCAAATTGTTCTGGGAGTGGCTAATAGCACCATTAACTACTGCATTACAAATATCCTAAAGTTTGCAGAAACAGTTTATAAGTGAAGTCTGACTAACAATTACCAGGCAACGAAATAAATCCGTTTGTTGAAAGATCAAACACGATTATGGGAGAACATTGAATAGGAATTAAAGGTCCCCCACTTGTGGGAGAGTTTACCTCCCCAACTTTTAAAATGCAACAAGAGTTAATTAGTTTTTACTACTTCTAATTGTTTGACTCAGCAGGTTGTCCAAATATTCTAGTTTTATTTAAACTTTTAAGAAAAATTTTAATTTTGAGTTCTATGGTATTCTAATTGTGTAAAAACGCCATATACAGTGTACAGTATATTGTAAAAAAAAAAAAAAATCAAGATTCATGCATTGTAATTTCGCAGCACAATTTTTGCCTATTCATAAATTTCTATAGGGCAATATATTGTTAAATAGTAATTTTGTTGAAAATTTCATTCAAAATAATCTAACATTTCGATGGCGACATTACTCGAATTTTAGTATGAAATTTATGTTCTTGACAATGATAGCCTCAATATAATTTTTATTTTTGTGAAAGTTAGGTATATTTCATAATTTATATTAAATCCATTATACCAATTCTCATTGATGGAATACTTAAATATTTGGATCAGATTCTAAAGTTTTAATTATATAAAGTCTAAGGGCTTTCCATATTACTTTTCAGAGAAACTAATGATCCATAAATTATTCCTCTGAACCAAATCATTCAGTGATAAAGGGATTTTCCTTCTAAGCGCATCCATAACAACGGTCGAATTAAGACATAAAAAAGATAAGACTATCATTTATGTAGCGTGTTCGATTCCAAACGAAATATAATAAGTATTCTTTCGCCAGCAAGTAAGTTTTTCATTACAAAGGAAAATTCTCGCAGAAATCAGAGAATAAATAACAACATATGTTAATGATAAGATAATGTTGGCCAATTGGAGGTGACCTCTGGTTTTAACCTAACCACTCCCAGATCTCAACCTCAACTTGACCGCCCCCCGCCCTTCAACCCCCCCCCCCAACACAAACTCCAATCTACACAGACGTAAACAAATAGTGTACGAACTCTTCTTAAAATATAGCTAAATATTAGAATTAAACAGAGGACATCTTAATACCATAGAGAAGAAAATAAGAACGGGAAGTAGATACGAAAGGAGGGATGGTAAAGGAATAAGATCAAAGATAAAAACAGCCACAGATGATAGATGAAAAAAGGAGATTGCCCTAGACCTGATCGCGTGACCTTTTCCTACCTGATGATCTTCTTGCCATAGGTGATGCTGTTCCTGGGCGATCTTGAGGGCGTGGTATCCATAGGAGGGTCCTGCAGTCCCGTTTGACGAGCAATGGGCGAGGGCGGAGGCTGCGGCCCCCAGCCGGAACTACCACCTTCGGCGTTGCTGGCCGAGGGCGGCGTGAGAAGGGCTGCCGTTTCCGGAACCGCGGGGTTTTCGCCCTCGCTTTCCGTCCGCCCGAAATTTTCGGGGTTTACTGGTTCCTCCGGCGCATTGGGTGGCATGACGTTCCCTAACTTCCTTCTGCTGCTGCTGAATCCTCGGAGGTCGAAGATGCCGTGCGGTTTCGGTGGGTCTCTGAGGCTGCTTATGATGGCGGGGAGCCGCGCTCCCTTTAACAGTGGGGCGTCCAGATTGGAATGATATGAAGAAAACGATGGATTTGCTTTTAACTCTTTCTATTTCTCGTTCCTCAAACGCCGGTAATAAAAACTGTTCCTTAAGGCAACTTCGATTGCTCTCCAATAATCTCCATCCACTCACTGAGTGTTATCCCTCAAGTAGGAGCACTGAGTAAGAACAGTAAGCCTCAACACCCGTTCCTCTTTCCAGGGGCTCAGTTCCCCTTACGATCAATCATCACAATTATGTAAAACTTCCTTTAATGCGAAGGTGTTTTTGTACTTCAGAATCCACAGCGTAGTTGGATGCGACAACAGGACACGTCTGCATGGGCGAAGAGATGATGAGAATGAAGAGAGAGCGCGCGGACGTACGCAATGTTTGTAAACGGTAGAAGTGAAAAATCTACAAGACAACTGCTTCACTACGTTTAAAACCCAAGCAACGGACGGGGCAGCAGCGGAGTGGATACCACGGTGCCCAGTTGGATTGTGAAGATCACCTGAGACAGAGTCCCATCCATGTCACTACTCCCGCTCGCCTCTCCCCGTCCCCCTCCCTGGGACTCGCAACTCCCCATCCTTCCCCTCCCTCCGAAAAACGTCTGCTGCTTCCCTACTGATTGAGAAGAAAAGAAAGAAAAAAGAGAAGCCCATTCCCTGTGATTATCCTTACCCCATACCCTCCTCTTGTAATCCTCCCACCATTAGTTTTATTACATTGCACAATTGCGTGATTTAAGTGTATCGGGCATTAAGGTTAGTTAAAGTTACTAAATTCTTAAAAGTTTCATTTTAAAATTAGCCTTCATCATTATTGCCACATATTTGGCCGCAATGCCAATTATAATGAAATAAAACAATGAACGGTAGTATTCTTATTATACAGGCTGTAATGGCTAGAATCGTTACTAAATATCCAGCCATTCTTTTCTACATTTAGTGAAAATGCAAGATAAACAAAATTTGCAGTTATTAACCCGAACATTAGAAATTCAGCATTTGAAATAAAACAATTGTTCATTAGAAAATTTCCACTTCTGAAATCATAAGTCACATATCTTGAAATGCAACGAAAGACTCAGAATGAGCAATGCTTAATATGAAAGTCTATGAATATCTATTTATTTTAAGACTTTTGCAACACATTTATCGAGAAATCATTTCCTTCACTTGAAAGCATAAAACAAACAAAAAACATAATTACAAATTGTTTCTCTAGAAAGGAAAAGTACTTCAGAAGGTCAACACACTTCCCCCAAGGACTAAACCGACGTGGTCATCATTCGAACTTGAATCACGAGATAACTTAGCTAGTGCCTAGCGATGGAGTAAAGCAGGTGAAGGTTTGGGTCATGTGCGTGTATATTTGTATGTACGTCATCGTCCTCTTCTCTTACACGAATTCGAGTGAAACTATGGACATTGCAAGGGCACAGAAAGTACGAGGCTAGAAATTCCAGTTTCTGTGAAGTGTCTTAACAACTGAAAACAATAGCTGGTACTTTATTTACTTCCTTTGTTTTTTTTTGTCCTAGTCTTGTCAGACGCAGGAAACTCCTGTGCCCTACAGAAGCTACAAGATTTGTTTGTGGTATACAATTTCAAGTATCTAGGAGTATCACATCGTATTTCACGTTAATTGTCAAATAAACATTACCGAAAAAACTTCGAAAACAGTCTTAAATTTTTTCTTGAAAGCCTTAATATGGTCATTCGTGGGAGCTTGTCATACAGTCTTAAAGCATATTTAGAAGCTCTAGAACCTACAGTAGAGGTACATTTTGCCTCTAATAGCTTGAAACAATCTGTATTCTTGTGTCGACACGATTAGTTGGATGCACAATGTGTAGCAATTCTCTTAAATATTTTGGACGTATAGTTCAGATAATGTTATTGCACAAATCTTAAAATTTATTCTAGCTTCAGTAGGCAGCCAATGTGACTCAATTCGTAAACGAGTAATCCTTTCTCGGGATAGGACACTTTATCAATCTTGCTCCTCGGGTTAATACGTTTTGTAATTTCTTAACCCTGGAAAGGTATGATGGGTCGTACGCGACCCGTACAGCATTTTCAAAACCTGTTTTTTCCCCATAAATCATCAGCTGTCTCGAATATGGAAGTGATCGACCTGCAAGGGTTGACTAGTCTACATGCCATTGTCTGCTTTAGGACTGATTTTCGTCTAACTTCCCTCCTTCCCCGTTTTTTTACCCCACCAGGGGTCGACCTCGACCCTGAAATACCTTTAAAGGGTTAAGTTGCACTTTGGGTAGAGTGTAGTAGATGCAGTTGCAGTAGTCACTGGTAATGACAGTTAATCAAGTTTATTTACAAAATATTCGTCCAGGTACTTCTTTACAAAAGCAATGTTTCAAAGGTGATATGCAGAGATTCTTACTGCATTACTTATATGAGCACTGATAGACAAATCACTGTCCCCCCTAGATCATGAACTACAAGATATAGGGATCAAGCTAGATTAATATTTAGTTGGATGTCACCCAGGTTTCTTAAATAGTTTTTCTTCCCTACCACCATAAACTAAAGTTTTATTTTCATTTAGTTTTAGCTGTTTAGAACGTGGTTTAAAATCATCAACGTCATTTATGGTGAAGTAAAATTGTGCCTCATTTGCAAACAGCTTGATCTTCATTTCAAATCTCTGTAGTACGTTTGATAGACCAATAATATAGACAAAATACGACTGGGCCTTTTACATTTCCCTGGAGTACGGCTCTGCTTAATGGTTCATAAGATGGAAGTTTCCAATTCGTACACAGTAGTTTATGACGACCAAGCAATATTATGGATACTCTTAAATCATTATTCGATACCATTAAGTAGCAGTTCATGCACAACTGTGTGAAAAGCAGAATTAATATTAAGTAAAATCAAGATGCCACATTTGTCCTCACCCATCATATAAAGCAGATCATTTACATCAGAGCATATAGTTGTCTCCGTACCATATATTGGTTGGTCTGTATGCAGACTGTTTATCCAGCAATGCTTACATTCTCTCTAAATGACTAACTAGTTTTTCAAGAATTACCCATTCTAGCACTCTTGAACTGAAGGACAGATTCGTAATAGGTGTGAATGAATTTAAGTTTTCATAGTAGAGAGTCCCTTTCAGAATCGTTGTAAATAGACAAATTCTCATATTTAGAAAACTTCTACTTATCAATGCTAGTATTTACTTTTCATGAAATTATGTCGACAGCACTAGTAAAGTTTTCTACTTCTATTACTTCGAATATTAGCATCTACAGATGGCCGTGATTAATAGCACCATTTGCTTTCTTAACACAGCTAATAATCCAGATGACTTCATTCTTTGTTATATTGCTAAACCTCGTCAGTCTTATTTGTGTGCTTGAAATGTCTGAAAAGATACTCTTATATTTTGCATTTTGTTTTTAAAGAATTCTATTTATCTGTTCCCTAGTACTTGGTCACTTCACCCATCCGGAAGCCTTTTTTTCATTTTAAATTTTCCATTAGACTATCTACAAGACTATATAACTTATTCATGTCTGCTTCAGCTTCCTGAATTTTTTCTTAGTTTTAACTTTTTTTTCCCCTTATTAATAGGTGATTATATTAGCACTTTACGATTTTGTATTCTTTCAGTGCAATTTCAGTTTTTAAGACTCCACTATCCCTCTTTACGTCGTAATTTTTTTTTCTCCATCTTTTTCTCTAAGGTCTCCCAATTCAACCAAGGAGATCTGTCCTTAATAGTTATAGCCTTTTCCATCAATGTGCACTTACCACACTCACTTTTATTCACCATATTGTATATATTTATAAGGCAATCAACACATACAGAGCCTAATAAACATTATTTAATGACTTTTAAACAATTCAATGCCTCTTTGGAGGTAATGAGGGGAATTCTTTCCATGTTACTTAGGATGTCCTCAGAATTGATTTAGAATCACATTGCGTTACATATGATCATCCCGTTTTGATCATACGAACACTGAAAGTCGACTGAGCGTTGTATGAGGTACGAGTGGATAATACAGATGGAACAGTTAAGTTACTAAAGCACACAAAACCTCTAATGTAAATCACCACAAACCCTTGTACTGGCAGTTCATCGTATCATAAACTTCCTTTGACAATAGCACGTGATCGAAAGGATAAAAAAAGTATTCTACAAATAAACCAACTAAGCAAATTACAAATGAAAATTATAACTTCTAACCAAGTTTTAAAATTCGTCTTCAGTGTTTAAAATCAAACTAACCATGCCCAACATTGCATGATCAAAACAGTTTTCTTTTATTGGATAATAAATCCCTTTGTGCTCGGGACTCTCAATCTCCAGCCATTCACATGATTGAGAAGAAATGCTAATGTAAGAATCACAAGATTCTGAAAGCGGTCATATTATGCTGCGGAGTATTGGACCGCCGGAAACCTTGGTGTAACGCTAATTATGTACTCGTCAACTTGCACTAAGGTTACGGTATATTAACCCAACATGGACCCCTGTCAGCGAGACTTAAATGAAGACGATACATAATTGTAAGCAATAAATGACAAATTTATGAGGTAAATTAGCTTTGCTGCATATGAAGTGCTACAAAAAAAAAAAAAAAAAAAAAAAAAACTCCCAACGTAAATAAAAACAATATTGTAATTTAGGAAAATCATTATGAATGATATTCTAAGATTTCCAATTACACATTTCACAAGAGCAAAGACCACTGACACCTTCAACCTAACCATATTCCTTTCGTAGTCTTTTTATCAATAAATGAACTGCTAGTACATATAAGTAAAGAAATTAGTTTCCGTAGTTTGTAAAAACGCTCAATACAATGCTCTGATCATATGAACACGATTCATCATTCAACCTATAAAATCAGGTATAATACCTTAGAACTCATACTTTTGTAAGGGTACGAAAAGTTATCTAAAGGAATGTCAACAATAAATTAAAGGAATCTGTGGAGAAAACTTTAATAACACTGACTGACCAGCATTTGTAGGAAGCTATAAGGTATGTACATTTCTGTCTTCAGGAATTTCCACATCGGAAGAATAAGGGAAGCAGTATATGTATCAAAGTATGTTTATACTAACAGGCAAAAGAACACAAAAATTCTCAATGAATTCCGTTGGATACTAATCTTGTGACGATTGTCCTTAAAACAACGGCACACTGACCAAAATACGAAAGCGTTGGAGTGGTATGAAGCAAGGTCCACAGATCTTGGTACGAAATCATGGCGTTCAAGTAAGAGTCCTTCCCAGTTTCATGCAACTATCGTACATTTATACGCATCGATTACTTTACAATCAGAAGTGAAATTTGATCGTTGTTTAAGTTATGACCAACAAAATTTCTGCATGGAAGGAGACACTGATCAAACGTTTACTCCAAAGAACCTCACTATTTTCCTCTTCAATAGCATGAACGAGTAACGCATATTTCACATCGATAGAACTGATTTGATAGGTTAGAAAGTTATATAATTCATCGCCCAATGATGCAGTTTCACTAGACAACTCTTAGAAAAACACAAAATTATTTTGATATATAGGCTAAAGCTAAATAAATTAAAAAAAAAAAAATATACAGAGTGCAATGTCAACGTACCAGATAAAACCATAGAAACTAGTTCTTACCCCTCGAGTGTATAATCTTTACCATAAGAAACATCATCTGTGCTTTGCAAAGGATTTTGTATTTGTTACCGCCCGTACGTATGTTATTACCTCCGTCAAGGCAGTAATAACACCTCTGTGTTAGTTTCTCACTAACATATCTAAAAAGTTACGTAGGAATTTTGCAAACATTTTCAGGATTTGTCAGAAATGGACTAACTTCGACGTAATAAGATTTTGGCGGTGATCCAGATCACCATCCGGATCCAAGAGTTTTATTATGCTTTAGATTAATTCAGGGTCAACACATGAAAGAGGGAAAGCTTGGACCGTAGACTTGAGTAAAATTATGATAATCTTTAGTGGCGGTGGTCTGTACTGTAAGTTCTGATTGCTTTTTTTAAATCATTGAAATATTAGCTTCCATTTTCCGTTTATTGATTTCTCAATCCACGTACCCTCACTTCTTTATTAAAGAATCCTGAGCGAAATAAAAACAATCGGATGCACACTCAATAGGACAGTGATTCAAAACAATACAACTAACCACCTTTAATAACAGGAGACGAACTTCCTTTATCAAGGCAATATCCACCTTAGTATTACGCCCTCGAGTGTTCCAAAGTCTGATTTCCTACTTGCCCTTTGAAGAACACATCCTGGGTTCCAGACCCAGAGTGATTGAAAAGTATTTAAAGACCTTTTCATTGGAATTTACCTTTTCGCCTATGGCAGGCACTCAACAACAACAATCACAGGGGGGAAGGGCTCAAGGCCAAAGGCCTCCACGTGTCTGGCGAGTTCCGCCCCCATCATGACTATATGGAATGAAATGGCGCATGACATTAAAGGTCCATACCCCATGGAATGACGTATACCATTAATTCATTAAAGATGGATACGTTAACGAGGTGAGACCTATAAGCCAAATGACCTTAATAGTTGAACCACAAGACCTAAGATCACATGGTCTTAAAGGTGTGTTTCATGAAAAGGCACATTGCATTATTTATGTCACCTAAAATGCATGTCGTTAAAGGCGTAAAGGTACATGACCTTAAAGAGGTGTAACCTATCATAAATATGACTTTAAAAATGTGACCTATAAGGAGCATGATGTTAATAGATTTTGATATAAAAGCAAATGACCTTAAAGGTACATGAATTACGCATGCATTTTTCTCCACTTGCGTTTTTTTTTTCTTTTTCTTTTTTCCCAAGAGTTGTTCTAAAAGGTTTCATCATTGGAAATCTCAGTGTCTTCTATTCTAAGGCTGAGGTTGTAGATTTCATCGTCTAGTTATAACCTATAACAATCAACTAAAACTTGCATATAACTTCTTATGTTAGGAGGGACTGATTTTTATAAGCTTTAAAGCTCAAAATTCAACACATCCATAAGTGTGTCCCAGCAGCTGCTCCGATCAAGAAAATGTGTGTGGGAATAACAACCTCATCCCGTAAAGACGTGGAGCCCCAAAGGCTTAACTGTATCTGTAGCAAATCGCTTCAAAGGTGAAAAAGCCTTACATTAAAAAGAAATTCTATACATTATACTTTTCGCTCTAGTCACAGACTGCGCAGGAGTTGTTATACTGTATCTGTTGTGTATAGAGTTCAACATAATATTTTGGTTTAAATCTAATCTAATCCATAATTACCCAAATGTCAAATAT
>NC_090752.1:35309401-35314401 GCF_036898095.1 Palaemon carinicauda
ACAATTCACATTTTACAAAATTTTACTTCGATCACATTTCACATTTTACAAAGTTTGACTTCGACCAAAAGACATTTTACAAAATTTGACTTCGACCAAAAGACATTTTACATTTTACAAAATTTTACTTAGATCACAACACATTTTACAGAATTGTACTTTGATCACATTTCACATTTTACGAAATTTGACTTCGATCACATTTCACAAAATTTTAATTCAAACCCAATCACATTTTACAAAATTTGTCTACATCCACAATTCACATTTTACAAAATTTGTTCTATCACAATTCACATATTACAAAATCTGTCTTCGATCACAATTCACATTTTACGAAATTTGACTTTCATCACAATTTACATTTTACAAGATTTAACTTCGATCGCAATTCACAATTCAAAAAAAATCAGTTCAATTCACATTTTACAAAATTTCAGTTCGATCTCCAATCGATTTGAGTTTAATCTCATTTCCAACATTTCACGTATAAAATTTGAGTTCAAAATCCGAAATCGTAAATTTCAACAATGCGCCACTTCAGGTGGATCACAATCACAGAGTTCTCAAAAGTGATTCAAAACGAAAAATAAAGGAGTAGGAGGAATTTGTTCTGGCTGCTTCGACCACGGAGCTGATGAGGTGGATACTTAGCCATTGCCAATCAGTGTACCACAGGGGTATTTCCTTCTCTAAGAGACCCAACTAGGAGGATATTGCTAACTTATATCCGTCAGCCCATTCCTGAATGTGATTTATTACACAGTACTGGCGTCGACGCTTAACTACCTAACCACGATTATATCACTGACGAATGAACAAACAAGCGCACACATATTTGGAAATAGACTTGAGGGTTTTATTGCATATTAATGAAATATAACAGCTTGATACTTATTAAATTTCCATAATAAGACAAACGAAAACTAAATAAGGAATTCAATTCTTACTAATATACGGCTGTATTATAAATCTAGATGAAGTGTGTTCAGCTTACAGTTTCTTTTAAGAACCATGCAGATGTTTGTGAGTTTGTATATTCTTGTTATTTCAGTAATTAAATATATTAAAAAAAAAATTCTAAATTCGTCAAAATCAAATTATATATATATATATATATATATATATATATATATATATATATATATATATATACATATATATACATTATATATATATAAATTTATATATAGATACACATATATATACATATATACTACACATATATATTATTTATATTATATATATATATATATATATATATATATATATATATATATATATATATTGCACTTAAAAATTCCAGCATATTCAGTATTATATACTTCATAAACACGAACATCGGTTGTGATATCTAATAAAACATTATCATCGATTGGTAGAACATAATCTAATGTATATCTTTTCTGTTCGCTTTTACTGGTGGCCCAAAGAATTAAACAACTGATACAAAACTAAGATAAAATTTTCACTGACATCGGCGAAATCTGTCTTAGTGTACATCAAAATAATTACTACGAAATTCACAGGTAAGGAAAATAGCCACATTTGAAACTATTCCACCCAGATTTTAAGCGAGAGAGAGAGAGAGAGAGAGAGAGAGAGAGAGAGAGAGAGAGAGAGAGAGAGAGAGAGAGAGGTTATTGCAAAGTGACACAGAAGTCCAAATAGAGCTTTCTCACGCTCGGCCAGCTCGAAAGTCATGGTGGGGCGCACATCCTACTTAAAAAATCTTGCTCCAATCAACAGTGTAATCACCTGTTATGCTGCAGGATGCCTATCTGAACAAAGAGGAAGACCAATGGATGAGAGAGAGAGAGAGAGAGAGAGAGAGAGAGAGAGAGAGAGAGAGAGAGAGAGAGAGAGAGAGAACACTTATAAATTACTTTGAAGAATTAAATTCTAAACAGAATCTTTGGTCTCTATATTTCCTAAGACAAACACCATACTGAGTTGAATTATAGTGTTTAAATATACCAAATACTGTTCTACTTTAAAGCATAATTAAATATATAAACTTATCTTGAAAATTTAAGAGATCTTGACCAAATTCAGTAATGTCAACGTTTCGATAGACTGAAAATGCTTGAAATATTTATAATACTTCAAATAATGAGGCAAGCATGGGTGCATAAATCAAATTTTGTCACTGCAAGGAAAGGTAAATTAAATGACTAATGAAAAAATTAATCGAATCGAAGGCCTTACAAAACTTATTACAACTCAGAATCGTGGTTTCTATACGTACATGTTACCTTAACTGTTCCTGATTTTAGGTCAATTGGTTAAAATTCTTACTATAATAATAAAAAGAAGTTGGGACTTGAATTGAATTGTCATTTTCCAATCAAAAAGTGCATGAAAACGTTTTATTTAATTTAAGCACTTAAATTCAATTATTTTTTTCAGAATTCTAAGATGTCAATCAAGAAATCAGTCGCTTAACAACAAACTTACCTAAAAAACCGAAAACAAAATTCACTCAAAAAAAGACACTATTCCACAAATCAATTCAAAAGATCACAAAGCGAAAATAAGCAAAACAGCCAGACTCAAAGTGGAACTGTTATTCCACATTCAGACCAAAAATGCAGCAAAAGGAAAACCGACCTTTTTAAATAATTGGATCCTGTAACCTCCCATTCAACGGCCGCCATCAAACAAATAAGATTTGCAACGGATGACCTTCATTTAAAAGCAATGACCTTCATTTAGTGTTCGGTTTCTTGTGGTGGAATTCCAAAACCTAATGGAATTCAGCATGATACTTCCGCCATATTTCTATGTGGTCAAACTCTACTTACACTTCATGGATCTCCCACAAGATAAATACTGACTCCCTTTGAAATTAATAGATATAAACATACTGTTTCTGTTTCTATAATGACGCTATAAATTATATTTAAATGTGGAAATATAAAAAATGCCGGCAAATTGGCTCACATTTTATCTAATTTATGGATTTTTTAATGAGATCGAATAATATATAGTCTAAAAGTGACCGGCTATAAAAGCACTTCTGAAAATGACATTCCTCGTGAACGTAAATTATAGCCGAATTAATATTTCCACTAAAGCTAAAAATAGACAGAGAACTCTTGGCCATTTATTACATACGCATTGTCTCCAAGATTGGTGATACATGAGAGCAAAAACAATAGAAAATAACCTCAAAAAATATAAATATTATCAAAATGAAACTCCCGAGAACTAGAATATACCATTAATAGCATAAGAATAATGTACATCACTTAAATTTTCATCTCGTTTAAAGTTTCTACCTTAGATTGCATGACCTTCAGTATACGCACCAAGTGGCACCAGATGCTGACTAAAAAGTATCAATCTAAAAATGCACTGAATTTTACGTTAACAAATCGTGACAAAAAAAAAATCCAGAATCTAAAGATCACCGAGAGTTCACAAAATTTGTAAACTAGTTTGGTCTTACAAATCGCTAACTTATATGTCGTCTTAGTTTCCCTTGCCATGTTTTTTTTTTTTTTTTTATTTATTTAAAAAATTGGCACTCTGAAGGTACGAAAGGTCTTTAACTTGGCGATTGCTTTCTTGACTACTTCCATTAGAACGCACACTGAACAACTAGGGTTGTATCTTGGCTACTACTACTACTACTATTACTACTACTACTACTACTACTACTACTACTACTAATAATAATAATAATAATAATAAATTATTATCACCAACCCCGAAAAGCGGTCAAACGCAAAGGTTTCGATACGCTCACGCCAACAATCGGGCTCTTTGGCAACCACCGTAACGAGTGCCTTACTTTCCTTTTTCATTGTCTCATTTCTCAAGTATTTTTTTTTTTTTTTTTTTGTAATACCAAGACATGCAAAAGAATGCAATGACCCAACTTTCTGACGGAGAGAAAGCGTCTCTGACTTGAGATGGACCCAATACGGGAGGGACATTATGAAATATTGTACATACTGTACCGAAAGCCAGTGACGTAAAAGGATATTTCTTTTCGCTCCGGGTATAGTCTTTCTTAGGAAATAGAGGTCGATGCCACGGGTAATCTAACGTGAATATCCAATTCTTTACAGAAGACTGCAGATTAGATTTTCGATTTATACAATAGGAATTATTGAAAAGGAAATATTGAATTGCATGATATAATATATGATTTCCTTAAATTGCAATGGCAGATTACGAAAGTAATATGATGTCTTCATCTAGCCCAGACAGAAAGAAATAATGCAAGGGAAAGGAAGGGAAAATAGACAGACCTTCCTCTTGAAGACGGGATGCTTACATACGCAGAGAAAGGTAATCGCAAGAATAGTCTTCTATGATTGCAAATACATTAAACATGACAGACGAAACATTTCCATTGAATTGTCAATTCACTGTAACAACGACAAGTTCTACTTACAATAACTAACCAGTGTTTTGGTATGAAAGACATTTGTATGTGCACAAAATGTGAAGAGATAAAGGGTATTTTATTGTTATCATTACCATATATTTTATGAGGAAAAATAATGCATATTAGATAACCGGGCTTCCATCCATTAGAATTTCAATTTGCTTAATCAAAGGGGAGAGAAATAAAGAACAAGTTTGAAGAGGGAACAATATATATAGATAAAATAATAAAATCAGTTACCGTAAAGTCTTCAACTAATCAGGATGACATTAATTTGTAATTGTATGGCAAAATCCTACAAGAACTGATGGAAAATGAGGAAAATCATTACAAAAAAAAAAAAAAAAAAAAAAAAAAAAAAAAAAAAAAAAAAAAAAAAAAAAAAAAAAAAGTTGATGGTGTAAATATTAAGAAAGCATTGCTATCATGTGCAATTTTTGTATCATAAAAAAAAATGAGTATTCTTCCCAAGATAATCTATAGAAAATGTAGTATTTGCCGTTTTGTTATCCAAAAAAACACCAAAGAATAAAAATCACTTTCGATCACTAAAACACCTGGCTTCCAACTGGCATCTTTCTTCGCTCTGTTATTACATAAA
>NC_090752.1:35324401-35331901 GCF_036898095.1 Palaemon carinicauda
TGGATGTCGAATTTACCAGCCTTGTCTCTTTCTGGAGATTTTTAAATCAGGTAAATGGAAGCAGGACCATAATTCCAAAACTTATTTAAAATTTCCAAAACCTGGTACTTAGGGAATCAAAGTTATCAGACCTTTACAATTCGACAAATATTTATGTAAACGCAGTAAAATTGAGTGGCCAAATCCTGCTACAGGAGGGACAGCCCATATCCTTTTGAAATGTGATCCGGAAACTCTAAAAGCCATTTATGATAATAATGATGAAGTTATATTACAATAGGACACATATGATACTCCTAACGGAAGCCATGGGTTGACTCTTTTATTGTCAGGTATATAGCCATACAGAAAAGGGATTTAAGTCCAAGGATAATTTCAAAGTCGGCGGAAAATACGCTGGTGGCCATGACACAAAAGAATGTTCTTTGGATTTTGTCAAATACATTAACTATTTAAGATGAAATAAACCAAATATAGATACAGGGAATTCATGATAGCGCAAAGCTTTGGATGTAGAATTAAAGAGTAGCTATACCGATCAAGAATACAAGAGCTTTCTTTATAACTATAACAGGTGAAATCAATAAGTTGCAAAACTTAGTATGTGTAAATATGGAAGCCTTAAATACACTTCAGGAACACAAATGTTAAATTTTACAAATAGAAAATTTTAGTTGTGACAACATGAAACAAATTATTGATGATGATTGTCTTTTGGTTACAAAGATTTTTCATTGAAACGGCATTCATGGTGACACTTCTTTTGATAACTCAAATAAATTATTCTAAATGTGCGCTTGGGAATATAAGATGGGTTCCCACAGAGCGTCGAACCTTTTCTTGTGCGGTGTGACCAGATAAGCAGACCACAGACTAAAATAAACTAAAACCAGTGTCGAGTTTTCAATATCTCCCGAATACTTGATAGAAACGTCGTCTTTAATGTTTTTATTCTTCACAGACAAAGCAAAGAGTTTGGTAATCTCCTTTAGAGATAAAATATATTCGGAAACAGAAGAGGGAGATAAGAAAATAAATATATATTTTAAAATGTAATTAACTTTTAATTAGCAGTTTGATATTAATAAATAATCATATCTGTGCCAGAGCAAAAAGTTCAACACTGCAAAAAAACAGCATCAAACAGATTAGATTTCGATTAACTTAATAAATAGCGCACACTGTTTCAATCACAGACACCATACTTGGTACCTCACTAATACAACTAGTGTGGGACCAAAGTGCACATAATTACAATGACGCAAATTGAAATTATGACAGTATTCGGATGCATCAACTCCTTGACAACTAGATATTTTGGCACCAGAGCCCTCAGTCATACCAGAGTTTAGAAAAGTCCAGCCAAACATATGGACAATGTGAATTGCAATGCGTCAGGGGGAGCCCTGGAAACAAAGCCAGTATAATTAATATGTTGACAGATATGCACATTTACATTCATACCTACATCCTACATAAATATATATATATATATATATATATATATATATATATATATATATATATATATATATATATATATATATATATATATATATATATATACACGAATTAAATTTCATACATCAGACTCCGACAACCGGGTTACATTACCCTTGACGGAAATTTCAAAGCATGAAAAATAGCCTAATTTTCTACGGCATAACATCACCGAATGCGATGACATTGCAGGTTGCACTACCATTTGAAGTTGCAAAGAGATTTACATGAATCCATTATCATCAATCTACATTACTATTATTATTATTATTATTAATTGCTAGTTGGAAAAGCAACATGCTATAAGCCCGAGGGCTCCAACAGGGAAAATAGCCTGGTGAGGATAGGAAACAAGGAAAAATTAAATATTTTAAGAACAGTAACAACATTAAAATAGATATTACCTATATGAACTATAAAAACTTTAACGAAACAAGAGGAAGAGAAATAATAAAGAATAGTGTGCCCGAGTGCACCCTCAAACAAGATAACTAACCCAAGACAATGGGAGACCATGATACAGAGGCTATGACACTACCCAAGACTAGAGAACGATGGTTTGATTTTGAAGTGTCCTCCTAGAAGAGCTGCTTACCATGGCTGAAGTCTCTCTGCTACCCTCACCAAGAGGTAAATGGTCACTGAACAATTACATCGGAGTAGTTAACCCCTCGAGAGAAGATGAATTGTTTGGTAACCTCAGTGTTGTCAGGTGTATGAGGACAGAGGAGAATATGTAAAGAATAGGCCAGACTATTCGGTGTATGTGTAGGCAAAGAGAAAATGAACCGTAACAAGGGAGAAGGATCCAATGTAGTACTGTCTGGCCACTCAAAGGTCCCCATAAATCTCTAGTGGTAGTATTTCAAAGGGTGGCTGGTGCCCTAGCTAACCTATGACAAAAACGACATAAAAGTGTGCTTCTTGTTCTGGAGAGACTTCGAATAAGAAGAAATCTAGAATGGTAAAAGATTTTGAACAGAATCATATTTACTCTCTCTCTCTCTCTCTCTCTCTCTCTCTCTCTCTCTCTCTCTCTCTCTCTCTCTCTCTCTCTCATACACATTGCACTGAATCTTCGATTCTTTACTGGTCTCGCGAAAAACAAAATGGTTATTACGTGTATATTTGAATAAAGATTATATGCGTGTATCTATACATATCTGCAGGCGAGCATGAAAATATTAAAAGTATCGTACAGTTAGGACTGCAACGAGAATGTGTTAAAAAAGAAAAAAAAAATCAACGAACTGTTTATCTGGCAAGCCGAATTCTTATTTGTCATTTGGCTTGAAGTTTCCCAGAAAACAGAACTAACCAGTTAAAATAATAAACTGTAGTATGTAACTAATACTGAGAGAGAGAGAGAGAGAGAGAGAGAGAGAGAGAGAGAGAGAGAGAGAGAGAGAGAGAGAGAGAGAGAGAGAGAGATAAAAAACCTATAATCTTAATCATAAAGACAATGGAAAAGAATATGGTTTGAAACTCAGCCTTCACAGTCCAGTCACATAACACTAAGTCTTTGGCCTTAAATCGAACTAAAAAAAATACATTCTCCCTCAAAAAGACAATGTAGAAGCGTGTCAGCTGAAATTTCACAATCTTAGGGTTTCCTTGAAACAGAGTAGGGAAACGAATCGACAAGTACTCACAAATTAACCCCTGAAAGTTAGATCAAGTGTTGCCAATTCGATTAATTGGACTAGTCAATCTCCTCCTCAAAAGAAAGAAAAGTTGCCACCCGTAGTGACCTTATCCATTGTCTGTGTAAAAAAAAAAAAAACGCTTATATCAACATTTCAGTTTGCAACACTGCTATACACCTGTAATCAAAGGTAAAACCCTTACCAACAATAGGTATTTATACACTGCCAGTAAATAAAAGATCACCCATATTTTCTACGCAAATATAATTGTAATTCAAAAGGTCAAAATGGTAAGTCAACAAGATATTTGCAAAATTAGCAAACACCAGTAATAGCTGAAATTTTCTTTTACGATAAGATGGTTGTATCGACTGTTGATGAGACAAACTAGCACTGAATTCGAAAACGCGTACACAATATGATCTCCAAATACTAAGATTGGATTTGCAATGTTCTCAACTTAACTATACGCAATGTATGTGCAAGAAGTACAGTTAAAGAATATGTAATTAAGCTCACTTGACACATTTTGGTGATGGGCGCTAAGGAAATTCAAAATTTTCACGAGTTCTCCAGGAAATAACTAAAACTTTGGTATGACATGGCACAACCACTTACATAATACTGCACAAGAACAATTGTTTTCCTTCATTATACTAAATGTAAAGGGCACTACCATTCACTAACGACACGCGATATCTAAGAGTATGATCTCCAAAACAAAAAATCCATGGAGACATGGTTTACGCATTTATTGAGGACTACTCATTTCGACATTAAAATAGTCTGTCAAATCTAGGAAGGGGGCAAAAAAAAAAAAACAAGACAGTCTATGCCAAATTCAAGGGGGGGGGAGAGTAAAGAACAAAAAACAGTCTATGGCAAGTTTGTAAAACATCAACCACCACATAATACAAAGATGCCATTTATCAAATAGCTTTAAATGGCACATGTACAAGTACATGTAATAGCCAGCCGATACCGGCAACACCCGTGCTGCTTTCTCTGAACTTGAGGGATGAACATGGTGCCTTGATAGGTCCAACGAATGTTTGTCGCCAGAGCTGATCAGAGTATAAACGTCCAGGACATTTACGGATTAGTTTTCCGGACGAACCTCCTTCTTTAGATTGCCCGGAGCTTCTCTCCGGACAGGGTTTCATACAGGTTTTACAGGAGTTCTAATATCCTCTGAAGAACTATGTGCTCAGTTTTAAAACAAATCAGCATTGTTCTCTACTCACCGAAACATGCAAGGAAGCAACGTATTTTTCGGCAATGCGGTCGTCTCCATGTTTTGGTATTCTCAGAAAAAGACCACTTTAAGGTAGAACCACTAATGAGGACCACACGTCGAACAAGAACACTTCGCAAATGTAAACAAAGAAAAGATTCGAATTTTCTCCTATCCAATGTCTGGCAACGTCTAACTTCTAAATGTTTCTTAAGCTAGATTTAAGAAAATTCCATGTCGTGGATCTTGTCTTGTAGGTAGGAAACGAAAACACGTCTGCACACATTGATGTACAAGTTCGAAATTATTGGGGAGAGAGAGATTTTGCTTTAATTGCTAACATCTCATATTTCACCGCTGACACGCTAATTAAAAACAATTTTGAAATTGAAGTCTAACTATGAAATTTTTCATTCCAACTAAAGTCAGGGAATTAATCTTCAAAATTATGGGAATGGAAACCATCGCGTGAATAGGCAGATAAGGATAAGGAGTAGAAGAGGCGATGGAGCTGAACGTATAAAAGCAGATTCAAATTTTCATGGCAGCAGGAGAGAAACCAGACTATGTGACCAGAAATATGAGGAAGATGGCTCGAGGGAAAAAAAAAATAAAGAGCTGAAACAACATTATTACACACCAACCGTATAAACACAATATACCATGGAGTGTAGCTATGAATGAAAGAGAGAGAGAGAGAGAGAGAGAGAGAGAGAGAGAGGGGTATCAAATAGGTACAAAGGTATTAAATCTAAGTAATGTACATAATATACTCAATGGAAACAAGTAAAATGAGGTAAATATATGCAGTGTTTGCTGTTTGTAATCCCAGCGCAACAAAAAAAGGGAAACTTCTTCCTGTCATAAATATTGTACAAATAGGTCAGTCTCTTAAAAGATCACAATGGGAAAAATAGCTGAACCAGAAGAAGAAAACTTCACAGTCATAAAGAAAAGGAAAAAAAATAGTTTTTGAAGTGTCAAAACGAACAAACGATTGGAATGAGCCATTATATTCAGTTGAAATTCCAGATGCAACGGGAATGATCAATTTCTCCTTAAAAATCTCCTTTCATAAGTAACAAAAGTTTAAGTTTGTTTTGTGGTCTTTCTATCCATAAAACTAGATAATGATGAAAAAAAATATATTTGAAATCCCCAGATGCTGGCGGAGTCTATTCCTGTATTTACCACACACTATTTGCATAAAAATAGCATTATTAGGCCAGTTTTAACCAGAAAGATCACACCTACAGAATATTGCCCAATACGGAAATTTACTACTTTAAATCATTATGTAGTTACGTAATAAAATAACCTTGTCATTTAAAAACATTTACCTTGAAATATTCGCTTCAGTAACATTACAATATGTACGTTAATACCTAGATTAATAAAATCAATAGAATTTGTCTAGGCAAATAGAAGGGAAGCTCTTATCCAGCTAGCGTTCGTGTAACTTCAAAGTCAATTAATACCATTTCTGGAATATGAGCTCTCTCTCTCTCTCTCTCTCTCTCTCTCTCTCTCTCTCTCTCTCTCTCTCTCTCATACACACACGCAATACCATTCATTCAACAGCAGCCACACTTGACCTTGAACATTCAACTGTAGGTTTGAACCTTTCATCCCCCACAAAACGCAACACAGGTGACCGTCACACAGGTAACTTCGACAATGACATCCTATAAACCTTACACAGAGTCACAGGATTCGATGGCCGTTTGCATGTCTGCCTCATTAGTTAAAGAATATGGTACATATATACTATAGTAACGAGTTGCCGGCATTTCATGTTACATTATTATATTGATTCACCAAACAAATATTTCGAGATAGACTGCTTAGATTTGCTCCTCAAAAGCAACGAATTGCCGTCTTCTCTAAATTTTAAGATACTAACAATACGAAAAATTCTCTATAGGATAAAAAAAAAAGAAAAAAAACACTAAACCGACCAGAATTAAAATCGAAAAGCAACAGTTCGCGCCTCATGATTGAATTTTGAAGATTATTTACTATTTGCACAACTGAATAATATTCTTCACTACTATTAAGTTATAAAAACTTTTAAGTCTACCATTTTCTTGATAAATCCCAGTTTCACTGTTAAGCTATAATGTTCTCAGTTTTCATATTTACATAATACCCCACAACTGCCCCATAATGCAATCATCAAAAACATTTATTTGCGGGCTGCCAACGCAAGAGCCCGTGTCTTACACAGGGTAAGGCAATCTACACACAATCATTTATGTTAACATTATCATAGTAAGATGGAGGAATGATTTGGAAATGGAGAGATTTCATGCGTCAACTGATTTTAGCTGCATTCAAAAGAATAATAATAAAAAAAAAAAAAACAATACAAATGTAGTTACTGATGACCTTACTTAGTAAACACTCAAGCCGAAGGCTGTTGAAAAGTTACGATTTTAAAAAGATCTAATTCAAGCACAAACACTTGCGTCTAAACCAAAATTTATAGCCAAACATCTAGTTTTAGCAGCGTTGTCCAAGTCTAAATACTGTATTACACCAAATTCTACACCAACTTTCAGCGAAAGTGCCAATCCATTCTCCAAATCTACTGTAGACCTACTGTAAGTACGAACCATGGCTATGCCTAAGTTTAGTACCAAAGATAAACATGTAATAGACATAGTAGGCACTACTTCCGCAACAATGTCTACGCTGGCACTAAATTCTGGACTTCAGTTCAATAGTAGTCTCAAAATGTCTACTTCTAATCTCAGCAATAATCACAGAGCATAAGTTAAAGATTTAAATGGTAAGCTACTTTTAATAACATCCAAATATGCCAAAGGAGACGACGAAAAAAAGGCTGGTTTGACCTCTGGGAAAGGGGTTAGGGACCCCAAAAACATGGACTGAGGAATGGGTTTGGGGTCTTGGTACTCACTCTCTACTACCTACTCTGGACCTCCGTGAAGCACGTATGGGTACAGGGACATCATAATATCTCACGGCTCTGACACCAGGTAACCTCCGAGGGCAAATGGTCACTTCAGTTACTTTCGTCAGCGTCTGCCGAGCACCAGCCATAACGAGACCCAAGGAGACACTGAAGATGCCAACGGCAACGCCGTCGCTGAAGGA
>NC_090752.1:35339401-35371901 GCF_036898095.1 Palaemon carinicauda
CTAAAAATGAAATAAAGAACAGAATGCAACGCACGAGAGAACACCCAATCCTACACAAGAGAAAACAAGCTACCGATGTGCCTTGGCCATGGTTTGGTCGGATCCCGGACTACGACCTAAGGGCTGAGAATGACCGCTTATATTTTCCCATTCACTGTGTGAGACAGATCTTCAAACAACAACTTAACTCTAGAAATGGGAACCATGACATGCTGAATCGGTGGAACTTCAATAGTTCACACTCGTGGAAAATCCTTTTTCTGCTGATCAGGTTAGCATAAGTCATTTTCCCAGTTTACATGGCAGATGTATTTTCACATTGTTCTTGATATTAAAATATTCTACATTTTTTTTCATTTATGACCTATCGTATATAGTTTACTTATTTCTTTATTTCCTTTCCTAAGTGGACTGATTTCCCTGTTAGAGCCCTTGGCCCTTGGACTTGTAGTATCCTGCTTTATCAACTAGGGTTGTAGTGGCTGCCGTTGCTAATAATAATAATAATAATATTAATAATAATAATAATAATTAATAATAATAAACGTGAGTAAACCATGAGACTATATTAATGGATGTGAGATTTTACGTTTCCTTGAATACAATCAGTTTTAAACACCCATTCCCGTATATAAGAGGGTGACCGCCTAAACATAGGGTTAAAACCTTAAATAAAAACTTATTCGTAATAAATTTGATTAATCTGCTGCAAATAAATATTGGTTAGCAATAGGAAGTCTTTAAAAATTGCAGTATTTTTCATTTCGATGTCAAAATAATATTATTGTTGTGGATGTCCACAAAACACTTGACCAGAAACCCAATATTCCCTATTATGCCCAAAAATATGGTATTGTTATCACACTTTCATTATCATTTATTCTATAGTAGTATGAATAACAGTAGGAGTGATGGTAAAATCTTTGGTAAAATAAAAGATTAAAAGTCTCGTACCATTTCTCCAAAAATAGTATCCCAAAATTATAAAAACTATGATAATATGAAAACAGTGACAGATTTCAATGGGTTATATACTTTCAAATCGTTACCAGATAATAATTTTAGTATTTAAGGTATCATTTGACCTGAACTCATAAAACTCGTGGGACAAAATAAAAATCATTTTTTTAACTAGCTACAAGCCTAAGCGTAAAGTGGCCTTGGGTAACACCATTGGACCCTTTAAACACTATTCGCTTAAACAATCCAAAAATCATTTTAAAATTTAATTATTTTTATTTGATTATTTGCTCGACAAATGCGCACGACCCCCAAAAATGATTCTGGTAATATCAGTAAAAACTCTTTTTACGAAAAAGAAAAACTTATTGAGAATTTTTAATATGTGGATATTCTACAGAACAAGAATCTGGGACAAGAACCTTTCCTACCTAATCTGGAATACTAAAGTGCTTTGGTAAAATGTTACATGTTTGTGCACCATACAAACATGTCATTATTATTTGAACTTTTATTAATATGCCTTTAGGATATTTCAAAATTTGGCTTGATGAAACCCGTCAACGATAATCTAGCAATGTCTTTCGGATTTTGGCCATCCAAGCATTGCACATCTACGTAAGAAAAAGCATGAATTTTCAAGTGATCTACTGAGTCTCAATTTAGCTAAACTTGAAATATCTTACGAAGACAGATCTTGCGTTGCCTTTCACCATGTAATCCCCCACCTGACAGATTTAATATTACAAAATACTAGCGACAAATACTCCATATTACTTCCATCTTACAAGAGCATAATTGCAGGTGTGCAGCCTTTCAGACGTTGTCTGAAAAGCACTACTGAAACTGCGTAAACAAACTAATTACGAAATGCTTCCCCTCCTGAACTTTCTAAGCAACACTCTCTCTCTCTCTCTCTCTCTCTCTCTCTCTCTCTCTCTCTCTCATATATATATATATATATATATATATATATGTGTGTGTGTTTTCATAAACCTCAAACATGGAAAGGTTGCCTTTACACAAGTCTTCTTGCACAACGCTTGACGCAAACAAATGAAGTATGCATCGCTAAGTTTATCAATTGACGTCAATTCGTCCTTTTTTAAAACTCTTCTTTGCCACCTTCACACAGGAAGAAATGCATCTAATAACTTATCAGTAAGCAAAATTACATAAACAAAAGCCATAAATGAATCTCAGATCTACAGTATATCTTCCTTTATGGTTACTTTGAGAAAGGTATTTGATAAAAAGACTTTCCTTTTATATGTGGAAGAGAAATTATGATATTATTTGGATATTAATGCAGAGGCAAATGTTATGTCCCAATATTTACACGATATGATAATAGTATAGGATGCAATCTCTAATGGGTCTTTCATTCTCATCCACATTTCTAGATATTAATTTACTTTTTTTGGAGGGGTACGGTATAATACATACAGTACATACAATCCTTGTTTATGTTTCACTTAAAGTTAAATCAATATGGGTGTGAAAAGATCTTGATGTAATAAAATGCAGTGTGCATAAATATATTTTTTCATGTGTGCAACAAAAGTAATGATCTCGACATTCAGACTAGATGTCGTCCAGCTCTCTCTCTCTCTCTCTCTCTCTCTCTCTCTCTCTCTCTCTCTCTCCAACATGAAGGAGGGTTCTTGATTCAGGATAGTATGTAAAGTGCCAGGGGTTGCGATTTGCAGTTTCCTTCCTGTCTCTTACATTATCGGCAACTTTTGATGATTATAAAGAATCCACGAGGCCAATAAACGTAAACTTGATAACAAAAGCAGCAATAGGAATTAATTTATTTTCACCCTTTTATAACTTTACATTTACATTTAGAAAATATAATCATGTGTAGTACAATTCCGGTTAACTGATCTCTAGGATATACTGTATGTACTGAATTTTAAAACCTTATATATACACACATAAAATATCTATATCACGTGAACAAGTTATATGAATCAATATATGTTCAATGTTAAACGTTCAAAGGTAGTCTTCACTAAATGGTTAATTAGCCATGACTATAATTACAAAAAGTTCTAATTCCTTGTCCAATTAGCGCCAACAGACCATAATTATACGAAAACTCAGGCAAATTGAATTAGCTAAAAAGCTGAGTAAACATTATGCTAACGATGTCCTTTAGCCATTTTATTATCTCATGGAACAATTATCATTTTATAATTGTTTGGAGGGTACAGTAATTTGATATGAATTTAAGTTTTAATTTATTACACTTAATAGTCTTAAACTTAAAAACCAAACGGAAATATAATTATGATTAAACTTGAAATTCATTTAATTAAGGATCTTTATTTCACGATGGATCAAGAACATATAACTGCAGACTTTCAATCTTGATTTTAAATTCTAGTATGTAACGTAACGTTTTTTTTTTTTTTTCAATGCGAAACATATATTCCAGTTTTGAAAATAATGGTGTAATTTTGAGCTTACATTGAATGTTATTCAGCTGTAACTTGTTAAAAAAAATTTGAATAAATGTAGTTTTCTTTGGGTGTGATTTTTCAATAAGAGTGACCTAATCATGGATAGAAATGGACGAAATCCCCCAATAAATACTGAAATTTTGAGTACATAACTTTTGCCAACAAAAACAGTATCATCTCAGACAGAGATTCAGATTCAAGTCAAAGGCTATTTTGAGCAGACGAAATCTGTCACCGATTCAGACTTCATCTCGAACAGAAACTGAACCTAGTCCTTAAATTCAAAAGGGTAATTTTGAGCAGATATTTGACGTTATCCAAGATAGAAATTGATCAAAGTTCCTTGACTCAAAGGGCATCTTGTATAGATAAAGTATAACTTTATCAAAGACAGAACCTCATTGAAGCCCCTCAACACTAAAAGGGTTACACTGGAAGTCTCTCAAATCGAAAGGGTCTCCTTGAGTTGATAAAGTCTGACCTCTCGAAGTCTTTTATGATGAAAGGGACATATTCATTCAACGCGAATACCCAATCACAGGTGGACTGTCCCTTGCATAATAAAATCCCCAAGTGAAGCATGGCTATGAACACGGTATAAGGTATCCTTGCCAATTAACTATCTGGTTCACTTCTTTTAAATATAATCGCAAAATCAACCTGCTTTTGATGTAACTTCCTCTAAGATATATTTTTGGAAATTTCTGAGGAAATTGTGTACCAGGGATGATGCAGAACAATTTGACGTTTCAACTGGGATGTGAACTAATAGTTTCAAGATAGAATTCGACTGAAGCGGATTCTTTGACAGAATCCTTGACACGACACAAATCATGAGGCATTTAAAAAGTGAATGATGTCTCAGCTGATATGGATGAAATACGACAACGGATTATTTCCCTTTTTTTTATTCGTTAAATGGCAAATTAAATGTATCTTTGATATGTCAGATATGTCAGGACCAAAATCTAACAATAAATGTTAAAGGTTATTGCCGTAGCCGTTACACAAGAAACATGAGTGCAGATCACCTTTATTATTATTATCATTACTATCAATATTATCACTTCCCGAAGAGTCTGTGGGTACAAACAAAAATCAATAAAAATAAATTCGTAAAGCTTACATATATATATATATATATATATACATATATATATATATATAATATATATATATATATATATATATACATATATATATATATATATATATATACATTGTGAAAAAAGAAACCCGTTTTTAAAATCAGTTTTATACACTTACTAATCTTGCGAGACCTTTAAAAATTCTTGAAAACACAAACAAATATTTTCAATCTAGGAACGTCTGGTGGTACACACTCATTATCACTAGCAAGATACTATGTCTGGCAATAAAAAAATAATGAATTAACTTGACATTAACGACAGAATGATGACTACAAAGATAACAACAGATAATGATAATAGTAACACGTTGCTGGTCCTTCAAAGATAAAAAAAACAACATATAGAAGAGGCTATATAAAAATCAGAGATCACTGAGGCGCCTCTCTCTCTCTGTCTCTCTCTCTCTCTCTCTCTCTCTCTCTCTCTCTCTCTCACACACCTTTGTCAATGCCACAATTGGACTCGATGAACCTGGCATGAATTGAAATAAAGTTTATGCCATATATATCCTTCATAATGAATCCTGACAAGAGTTTATATGAGAGATTCGGGTAAAGCCATACACACCCTTTCATAAAGACGCAGAGAGAGAGAGAGAGAGAGAGAGAGAGAGAGAGAATCTCGCTAGTCCTTAAAATTTTATAGAAATAATTTAACGTGAAATAATTTACGACACATGCCCATATTCGGTTACAATCCGTACCAAAGTTGTCAAAACCATTCTTATATGTCACAGAAACGCAAATCACGTTGACTATCCCTGTACTTGACATTTAATCTTTGGCCTTTCCTTTTGACATTCCGA
This sequence comes from Palaemon carinicauda, assembly GCF_036898095.1. Taxonomy (NCBI): domain Eukaryota; kingdom Metazoa; phylum Arthropoda; class Malacostraca; order Decapoda; family Palaemonidae; genus Palaemon; species Palaemon carinicauda. The sequence goes on from NC_090752.1 coordinate 35,344,786, forward strand.
TCACCGTGTCCTTCTTGTCCATTTATTCCGCAATTTTCTCACGTTCACCTTAAAATGTTTTTTTTTTTCCGTAAGTTTTAAGGATTAAGATAATAGTTTTCTTGAAGATCCTGCTACACGAAATGTCAAGGATTTTTCAATGTATGTGTGTCTAATAGTTTGAAAACTCGTTATTTCCCTTGAATTTCGCATTCTATAAAGCATCGATTTATCAAAGAAATTCTAAACACCTATAAAATCTAAATCGGCTGGTTCCACAGGTGTTAAGTTACAGTTTACCCAATGTCTAAGGCCACCTCTATCTCAACGATCAACAATTGAAAATGTCAATAAACAAGTGAAGTGGAAATTTAAAAAATGGAAAAATGAAAAAAAGAAAGAGCCAGTTTCTTTAAAGTAAGGGAAGGGAAAACAAAAGATATAAAAAAAATATAAGAGCAGAGTAAAGGGAAGTTCCATATGTTTTTAAACTGATTCATTAAAGAAAACAGTTCAAGAAATAGGATTACATAATACCCAGGAACAAACGGAATAGGTATGAAGGTTTTCACGACCAAATGAATGACTTATCCATTATCAGTTGTTTTTTTTTAAGAACATCAGGTGTACACTTTCCTATAACATGAATGACTTATTCATTATTAGTTTTTTTTTTTTTCAAATGATTAGAACATCAGGTGTACACTTTCCTATAACATGAATGACTTATTCATTATTAGTTTTTTTTTTTTTTTTCAAATGATTAGAACATCAGGTGTACACTTTCCTATAACATGAATGACTTATTCATTATTAGTTTTTTTCTTCTAATGATTAGAACATAAGGTGTACACTTTCCTATAACCTTCTCCAGGTTTATTTAGTTGATGTCTTCTCAGTTTTCTTGAGCAATTCTCTTTTATTGACAATCTTTTATGCCAATTTTCTACACACACCTTTGTGGTTTTTACAACTGAATGTGTGAATGCACGAATGATGATGTGATGAGGGTGAAAAAGGGATACAATTCATACCATATATTTCCAATTCACCCCACAAAACAAAAGTCTGAAAATTATAAATCATTCATTCTCATTAAGCCTTTCTATTACTAAATTTGAGAACGAATTAAAAAAGCAATAGTTTCCGAATACTTGAGTTCTTAGTTCGCATGTCGAAAAAATATATTGCTTGAATTGTCTGTAGGTGAAAAAACTGGCAAACGACAAAATCACTGATGGATTGTCATGCAACTCTTCGTCCTGGGCCAGAAGGAAAATTAAAGAAAAAGGATTTGATAGGACAAATTCCTGAGGAGATAGACCCACCTTTTTTTAAGTTTAAAAATTGATCGAATCAGGAAGGCCACATAATAATGAGAATAAAGTCAATATCTTGGTGGAAAAAGGGTTGCATTGGAAGGGCGGAAAACGGGTGGGGCCTATTTACAGCGAGAATAATAGGGCTACCTCTTATCAAAGAAAAGGAAAATTATTCCCATTAAGGGAATAATTTGGATAAATGGGAGCGAAGAAGAAAATCATATAAACCGTAAAGGAGACAAGACAACCACCAAGCAAACCATTGAAGGAAAGAAATAACCACGAAACAGAACACACACAACACAAATCGGTCACTAAACAGCCACCCAAAAGCACAAAGACACCAATAAGCAGACATAGAAAGGAAGATACTGCCAATCAACCGATAGCAAAGGACAGTAAACAGATATCGAACAACCCTTAAAAACGGGGGGGGGGGGGGGTGTCATCGAATGAAGAGCCCAAACAGGACATAGACTCATAGAGCATCACCAAAAGAGCAAAGAGCACACAAAACAGCCACTAAACAGATCACAAAGGGAACGAAATAGCGATCGAACAAACCATAAAAGTCATGGGCACAAAATAAAACCAAGATTGATTGATTATGAGCTATTTAGCGTCACAGTTATCAGGGTCGCTCTCGTCGATAACAGCCGAAGTCGATAACTTGGGTATTGCTAATCTGGGGACATATTTCTTGCAAAGAGAGAAGGGGGGGGGGAGAGGGTGACGATAACTGTAAATAAGTCGTTGAATGGTGGTGGCCTTGTGGCAAGTCCGTGATCGCTGACATCAGCAAGAAATAAATGATTCAAGATTACTGTAATCTACTTGCCAAGGTTGTTATCATTATTATTATTATAATTATTATCACTATCGTAGTAATAACGTAGCAGTAGTAGTAGTAGTAGTAGTAGTAGTAGTAAGAAAAATTCAAAACAGTAATTGTAATAGGTATATTTCTTTTATTTCAAATGACGAGAAAAACATGATAAAACAGATTTTTTATCTGTGCAAAGGATATGTTTTCATGAAAAAGCCGTTGTACTTGAGTATAAAATCATTACGAAAGCTGGAACATAACTGGCGCACAGAAGAAGTAGAAAAAGATGATGTTAATATACACGGAGAAATAATTGTGCAAAATGAGAATGTTGGCGTCATGAAATACTGTACAACTCAGAATGTGGACCTAAAGAACGAATATTTCAAAAGGAAAATAATGAGGAAATAATGAAAATTTTGACATAAAAACAACAAGGAGAATTGACAATGGTATTTAGCTTTAACTTTCACCGTGTTTTCATTTCTTGGATATCTTTAAAATGTGAGCATTATAAGAATAATCAATAATAATCGATAATTATTTATAATCGATAATTAATAATAACTAATAATAATAATAATATTAATAATAATAATCATAATTAATAATAATAAATTAATAATAATAATTAATAATAATAATGATAATAATTACATAATAACACAATTAATTAATAATAATAATAATAATGAATTACAGTATAGCCACAATTAATTATCAAGCACATGAAAGGATTATCTTGTATCCACAAATACTGACATATCGTAACCTATATTTTGGCTGTCGTGTGTACATAACCTCCAACAAGAGATAAATTTCCAATAGAAATATAGAAAAGGTATATACTTTTTTTCATTTAATGCGTGTCCGAAAAATATGAAGAAAATATCCCCTCCATGTATAAATAACCTTGAAGACAGAACCACACACTTGCATGCTTTTAAGCATGTAATTAAGCATAGCAACAGACCATAATGCTTCGCACCGGTGTGCACGCAAGGATATGCTTTGTAGGTACAGAGAAACGACCAAGAAACCAAGGAATTGCAATGGTACACAGTAATGTTTCATTTGCAAGGTTAAATGGAAATTGCATGAATGCCTTGACAAGCTGCTACATTCCATTACAAGTAATTATCATGCAGTGCGAACCGCTGGAATTTACAGTCAACTACTAACTGCAGATACTGTCATTTCACAGCAAAGAGATTTGTTAGAGCAGCTGGAGTGTAAAGTGTACAAATCATGTGGCAGGGTTTTATACCTCGCTTGATAAGATCTGAGTAGTCTATAAGAAGGTCTTTAAATTCAGTGATGCTCAGAAGTTATGAAAGAATCTAAAATCAAAGACACCAGGAGGATGCTGTAACGGTATCTACTATTTAAATTCAAAGATATACAGAACTGATCAAATAATATAAGATTTGAAACCAAAGATACTCGGCAGGTATAAAAAATGTAAAATCCAATTTCAAAATACTAAAAAGGATATCAAAGAATCTAAAATATAATTCCAAATGTATTCAGAAAGGGTTTAGAGAATAAAAAAAATACATTCAAACATACTCAAAGGGTATCAGAGCAAATAAAATCTAAATTCAAAGACACTCAAAGAGTTTTTAAGAAGCTAAAATCTATAGTCAAAGATACTCAGAGGTTATTAATGAAGTTGAATTCTTAAATCAAAGATGCCCAGAGGTTTTCAATGAAGCTAAAATTTAAATTCAAAGATACTCAAAGGGTAACAAAGAAGCTGTAATATAAATTCAAAGCTACTCAGAGGTTATCAAAGAAGCTAAACTATAAATTTAGACTCTTGGAGGCTATCAAAGAATCTAAAAAGAATAACAGTTAGCCAAATATGGTGAAATAATATCAAAGAAATAATACTAAAGTATTGGCAATCTCCTGGTAGCCCTAATGCATTTTGCAGTGACAGTTGAATTCGATTCAGTTTGGATAAATCATGAATAATTGATCATCGTCAGTAAGCTCAAAATAAAACATTCATTTCTCAATTTTTGGACATGTAAGGTTACGAAAAAATGACTTGAGTATTAAGAAAGTTGCAAAATTACATCATTAATGAAATTTCATTTTTATATCTAAATGAAGCCACATTTTATATAAAGAATGTTAATTTTCAATCGAACCACTTGTCTTTCCATGCTTCTCAGATAGAAAAATAAAAATGTAGGATCAACTCACAAATCATAATTACTATTTGGAAAACAAATCTACTTTAACGTTTCTGATTGAAAATGTAAATCGAGCAGGTTCTTCAACGTTCTTTTCACATCTACTTTTAGACAAATTTTGACAGAATAATTAACTCCATTGTTCTTTTTATATTTACTTTTAGTCTATTCTATTAACAAAATAATTAATATGAATGTGTTTAAAAATCATAATCATACGATGAAGAGGAATTTATAGTAATTACTATCATTATGGAAAACGCAGAAATGATATGGACGTGTTTCAAGTCTGATAGAGAATACAAAGACCATTTAAAAATAGCGAATGGATGAGCACCGAATGTTGCGATTGGTTTACGAGTCCAGATATCCAAGCAAGGTTTCTTATCCCTATTAACACCTTACAAAGACTTGCTAAGATAAGGCTGTTTTTTTAAATCTAAACCACCAATTGAGCAGTAAATAGAGGAATAAAGATATGCATAACATAACAGTACACAAGACTGGACAATGAAAAGGAATAACCACAAATAAATGGAAAAAATAAATACGTTTAAAAACACGCGTACACAGAAAGCTGTTTCCCCTGTGTCAATAACAGCAATTAACGTTATGTTCATTAACACTTGTGCATCCACCCATAAATAAAGCATTACCTAATACGGGTAAAAGGTACCTTTCTTTTTATTTCTTACTCGAACTTACAACAGACTTTAGAAGTCTGGTGGGAGCGGCAATGTGTCACAATACAGTTTAAAAATTCGATTTGAAGTGTGAAGGAGTTTGGAATTTATCCGTCACCAAAAATAACTGGTCAAAAACGTTAATGATTAAAATGATATTATAATATGCAAAAATTTTTAATAGTCCATAAATATTAATCACAAAATTATCATGCAAAACCAGTTGTTCTCATTGGTAAAAGGAAATATCTAATTGAATTTTATGAAATTAGATCTTATATTTAGGTCGGATACAAAGTCTCTCTCTCTCTCTCTCTCTCTCTCTCTCTCTCTCTCTCTCTCTCTCTCTCTCTCTCTCTCTCTCATTTAAAAGAATGAAGACTGGAGCTGCCACTGCCAGTTTATTGACCCTAAAAATAGAACGTTGTTAAAACTATGACACATCATATGAAATCTTAAAAGTAAGATTTGACACCATGACTTTCTTAAAACCTGTTTAAAGAATGACCAAATGCACAACAGGAAAGACCTTTGACCAAGTAATCAAAATCCTGGGGGAATTGGAAACATGTAATTTTCAGGAATTCTTTACTTGAAAATAATATATTAATACACGCTAATGTATATCTCGGAATAATCTTTTTAAATTAACAATGCCTTATGAATGTGTATAAATTTATCAAGGCGTTAATTAATCAAATCCTCATACGATTTGAATATGGGTAAATACATCACTTTGTTTATATAAGCATCCATCTAAGAACACTACGAAACAAAGCTTTGAAATATCTATTCAAATAGTTACACAGCAGTTGATATTCATTAAGGTCATTGCACACGTTATACGCAATCGCTTGTTACATAACATAGAGAGAGAGAGAGAGAGAGAGAGAGAGAGAGAGAGAGAGAGAGAGAGAGAGAGAGAGAGAGAGAGAGAGAGTCGAGGATTTGCAAAACGAATTTCATGTGAGATACGATCACTGCAACAAATTTCAAACTATTGTTCTCAGTCACACCATAAGAAATTTTTGGTCAATCAGCATCATTGGGTAAGAGTTTAATAACTTATCTTACGTAAGATTGATTCCACCTAGTGCGTATAAAGCCAAAATCTGACCAAGTGCCTTTTTTCTATCTTAGGCTGAAACGAACCCCGTTGTGTCCGTTGGAAAAGTCTGATGGAAAACAAACATGAATCCAAGTATCTTTACTTATACAGTCCTGAGGTAAATGAAGTAAATAGGATTACTCCCTTAAAGAGCGCTGTAAGTGGGAAAACGGAAGCAAAAGGAAATCTTAGTTACTTACTAGTGAGAAAGTTTTAATCACAGAAAGGGGGCCAGTGATTACTTGTCCTTTAGTTAATCCTTATTTGAGTTTCCTTCATTTTAGAATTGTCCTCCATCCCCCTCTTCATGCATGATATACACATATATATATATATATATATATATATATATATATATATATATATATATGTATATATATATATGTACTATATATATATGTATATATATATGTATGTATATATATATATATATATATATATATATATATATATATATATGGATGAAAATCAACACAATATCGTGCACAAATAGAAATAAATTCTATTTCATACTGGGATCGAACCATAGCCCTTTCAAAAGAAAGGCCAGGTCGCTTCCAACCATGCCACAACAGGCTCTAAAGAAGTCGGAACCTAACAGCTAACAGTAATTCAGGATTTACCTGGCCAGACATCAGTCTCTTACCAGCGAGTTTTCCCAAACTTCCCGGCCCGCCAGGTGACACAGTTGATAGCTTTTAATTCGAATTACACCTAATGAGTCAATATGGTTCAATCCTAGTATGAGATAAGTATATATATATATATATATATATATATATATATATATATATATATATATATATATATATAAAATAGCTACACATTTGAATAACACCAAAAATGTATTATCAACTTTAGAAGAAATTTTTCCTCTTGTAAATTTTAGATATCAAAACAAACATTGGAACAATCTTTCCCGTTTAAAAAACATACACACGTATACAGTGAGTTCATGTGACAATGACTGCCAAGTTTTTTTTTTTTTATTTGTGGAGTCTCCCACAATTAAAGGAAATGACCTGATGTTGAAAAATACATATCTCAACTTATCATTTTCATCATATGTATCTTTAACTAGGATGAGGCTGCTAGGCATGCCCATTTTTTTTTTTTTTTGTCTCGGTTGCGAAAACCACTAGTTAGTGCGTGTATACGCAATGTTTGTGTTCGCGCAAGTGATAGACAGACAGCTAATACTTTAGAATTTAATGGAGCTCAACTTTCAAACCTAATTAGCCTCCTTAAAGTGAATTAATGAGGACTTGAGTAAACGAACATGAGTTTGTTGCCTATAATCACTTTCTGATTGTCATTTCCCTCAGATACTTGGAAATACCGCAACCTTGGTAGACCAAGAGAGAAAAGTGGAATTCTCACCACTGACCTGAAGTATATGGTCGTCCAGTTCTATAGCTAGTGAACAATTCATGAGAGAGAGAGAGAGAGAGAGAGAGAGAGAGAGAGAGAGAGAGAGAGAGAGAGAGAGAGAGAGGAATATGCACAGTTTTCGAAACCTTTTCGTTTCTCTACAATATAAAGCGCACCTACCTCTCAAGAATTTTATCTAAATAATAATAATAATAATAATAATAATAATAATAATAATAATAATAATAATAATAATAATAATAGACTAAGTTTAATGAGGAATCAGTTTTCATAATGAAGAGACCAGACGGGCACATTCGACAAACCCGTATCTTCAAACGACACCATTAAATCATTCCGGAAACACAGAGAAAAGTAAACAAATCCACAACTAAACGATATCACGACTAAATCTTTCTTTTTACAAAGGGCGACCTCTATACAAAACTACGCAATAGACACCAGAAATTATCTAATGTATATACAAAATTTGAAGCGTTGGGGCTAGGGATACTAATCAGCGTCGCAACCAGAATGGTGCCAAATTGGAAAGAAAAATATACTGATTAGGAATTATAATTAACTATAATTTTAAAATGTACATTATTCGTACCAAATTTTAAAGGAGGTTGAACACAATACTAAATTTTATAATTATCAGGATTCCGGTTGTGATCCCTGCCTCCCATTTCCAGCTTAATTATCTTATTATCGTAATTGATATTAATATTATCATCATTACAACGTGTATACGGTCATAAAGCATGCCTAAAACACCGTTACTTCACAACGACACGTTCTCTTAAATATAAAGACCTTATGAGAAAAACAGAGAAAAACTAGTAAACACACACGTTTCATTGCATAGGCTAAACTAAAATTTAGGTTGCAAAACAAAGGAAATCATGACAAATTTAAATACTCTAAATAAAAAAGAAACACAAGAATTCTACATTAATTTCATTGTTAAAAACAAAATGAAACAACTGAACGAACAAAACAAGCGTAACTTAAAGATCTATGCACAAATCCTTGAATTTCTTTCCCTCATAAGATAACGGATGAGATCCGGCTATTCTTCTATTTATCGTCCGGATCTTCAAATGCTTTCTAATATCAGTGACAATGACCCAACGTGCATGAGGAAAGAAAAAGGTTGACAATATCTATATATTTGTGCATTATCCAGATACACAACGACAATATAAGACAGATTAAAGAGGCCTCAAGCCCATGAGTCCTCTTCACCTAGTGGCCAACTTTTGTGGGAAGAAATTGCCATATTCTGTTTTTATCTATTAACTCGACTGGAGTTTCTACACCCGAGGCGGTCTCAAGACAAAATGAAAGAGAAGTGCTGAGCACTAGGTTATATTCTTGCTTAGATGCTTGTTAAGTATAAAGAGATTTAGAAAAAAGAGAACTTGTTGGATAACTTGTATGGTAGATGTAAGAAGCAAGGTTTACATTTTTTACATAAATCTTCAGCTAAATTTCCTTAAAATGAAGGGGTGATATAGCTCAAAAGTGTTATAACTATTATTTAATGATATCCAAAAATGAGACAAAAATGAAAAACTAAAGAATTGCCGCAACAAATCGAAAAAAAAAAACAGGAAATTACGAATGGTAAATGCAGACGAAAAAAGAAAAAAAAACAATACTAAGTGCACATGCACATACTTAATTATACACATTTTCTAGAGAAGCATATGCAGTATGAGCAGGTACTTCCGTTCATTCTGACAAATGGGTGAACGTACGAACCAACACACTGTAATCTTTACATTCTCCACGAGGATGATGAAGCAATACGTACACGAGATGATAAGAACACATTTAGTTTGCTCATATACATTACACACACACACACAGACACACACACACACACATATATATATATATATATATATATATAGATAGATAGATAGATAGATAGATATGTTTGTGTGTTTGTGCATATATACACGTATACACACACACACACACATATATATATATATATATATATGAGAGAGAGAGAGAGAGAGAGAGAGAGAGAGAGAGAGAGAGAGATAGAGAGAGAAAGAGAGAGAGAGAGAGTAACTTGGATATCCATCACCGACGAAATAAAGGTGAAAACTATGAACATAAAAAGAGGTCGATAAATACAAGTCACTTTTCAACTTGGACTTATACAGAGCAGAAAGAAGATGATTAGGCAACTTCGTAGATTGGCCGCAAGTGGACGCTGCATGAAAACACAATGGGTCGAATTACGGTTCTCAAATATTGCGTAAAATTTACGAAAATGCTCAAGACATTTCTGCAGGGTAATGAAGGCCTCAAGTCTGACTAAATTCTAAATTAGTGTTTTTCTCTACACCAAATCTTTCTCTTTAACATGTGTGTTGTGTATTTGTGCACGCAAACAAATAACATGTAAAGGAAACACTAGTTCCGGAAGTGATAAGCCCAAAAAAACTTATCTAAATTGTTCCCGCTGGCAACAAAATGCACACTCGTTATTCGTTTCAAAGTGAAACCGCACCATAAAAATCTTGATCTGCCTTTAAAAACTGATCTTAAATGACCTAAGTATCTTGTTAAAAAGCTTACAAAATCCAACGAAAACTGGAATAATCAACGAAACCTAAATTAACGAAGATATTCTAATTTCAAAACTGAACAGAAAACTGAATCCGATTATTTCATAATAAACTTAGAACTGGATCGAGTCACACTTCCGCTTTTAGCTTAATATCTAAAAATAGGTTTAAAGTTTGACTTCAGTGTTAAGTTATTTAAGAATGAAAATCAAACGATAGCTCGTCTTTAGTATTTAGCTTAAAATTAAAAGATCAAACGAAAGTTACACCCAGTGTTTAAAAACTAAGTTTTCAACACTTGAAAAAGAAAGTTAGCCGTGCGGATCAGATTTCAATTTCAACAAAAAGGCTAAAAAACAGATTTATTCAAGTTTTTGGCGTGATTTAAAAATGAAACTGGAAAGCAGGAAAAATACGTTAAATCACAATGATGCCATTTTCCGTTGTACAGAAGGACATCTATTCCAATTTAAATAATTTTCGACCAAATTAAGATAACGAAAAAGATGTGTGCAACGTCCTTGATACTGCCACAGCGTATTTCGCATATCCTTTCCTGGTCTTTTTCAAGACGTCAAGGTTTTTTTTTCTGAAATAACCATTTAATAACCATATCAACTATGTATATCCTTTGTATAAAAAGTATTTTAACTTCACTAATTTATAAATATCTATTTCGCTAAAAAATTTCAAATGCAGTGGAAAGATTTAAATACGAAAAGACGAAATGAAATACTGTGTTAGCAAATTGCTTATCTTTAGAGAAACTGGAGGTTGTACACGTCTAGATTTTGACAATGAATCACGTGTATATCTAAACAAAAATACAATGGAGTTGCGAGGGAAAGGTGTATTTGTTGTTTTTGTATTCGTGTGATATCTTGTGGTGAGGAGGGACTTGGGGGAGAAGATGCAAGAAAAAGAAATAGATGGAGAAATTTGACTCGAACGGCCGACCCTGTTAGACAGTGGAACTAATGAGGTCGAAAGAAGATAAAGAAGCTTTGCCGAATAAAATATTCATACACGAAAATGCAATGGTTTGGGCATATCCCAAACATGAGGATTTATAGACTAGATACTCAACTATTCACAAACACACAAATATTAAAGGGCCATGATGATATATCCTTAATAAAAAAAATTACAGAAACAAAGAACCAATGAATTTGACCAGCCACTTAAATACAATGACTAATTTCTTAATAAAATTACCACTAATAAAACACGCACACAAACCAGACCTTGTCGTGCGTTAAAAGCAATTATGACTACTTAAATGATCTGGCGGTTTCGTAGATGTAACCAAAACTTATTGGATTTTTCTCATCGTTGCAAAACATTTTAAGAGAGCAAATAACGAAAGTTATCACACCTCACAAAAATTTTTTATTACTTATAGGCGAAATATAAACATATGCAATTAATTCAATACCAATACGATGAGATATTAAAATACAAGGCATCAGAGTTTGCACCCCGAAGGAAGAGATTTCAATGCTTAAAGAAAGTGATCAGTCATATAGAGCAACAGTCGCTGACCAAAGATTTTCGTTTACTCGGCAATTTCTTCAATTTACATGACTCGACTATCATTTCACATTATGCTGTGTCAAGCAGACACATCAACTGGTGCTAACATTTTCATGAAACCGTGCTAAATACATAACTGTTAATAACGTTAATTTTCAAATAAAAAAGTAAAAACTTGTTTTCCTTGAATAAGACATATATGCCTTACTTACCGACAATTCTGCACATATATGAAATATCAGTAAATAATATAATTTATGAAAAGAAATTTTAGCTAAACACTATCACACAATGTTGAAAAATTGGCATTCAATTAAAAGCAGACACATCCTATTTGTTTAGTATAATAATCCAAATGATATTCATTTTCTGAAAAGTTATCAAAATAAAAAATAAAAATATTTTCCCTCGTTTATGGAAGGATAAACTTCCTCCGGAAAATGAGAGAATCAGAAGGAATGTCTAAAAAGCCTTACCTTTCGACGTCTGTCTTTCCCTTTTCCTCTTGTTGATAGTGTGAGATGCGTCTTACAGCCCCCCCTTCAATGGCAGGTTTCAAGCCCCCCACACCCCCTTGTGCCCCATACCCATATCCCGGTTGTGATTGAACTAGTAAGAGTTCGTGTGAACGTGCTAGTTCGTACCTGTGTTCGTGTTCCTGGACGTACTTGTGATAGTCTTCGTGTCCGTAAGTGTTGAGCCTCCGGAGGGGCTCGTGTTTGGGTTTGTGATTATATTTCTGCGACTGACTCCTGTGGTGATGCCCGTGCCCGTGCCCGTGAGAGTGGTGTCCGTGACTCCGGTGGTCTGTCGGCGTCGAAGGGGAAGAGTCCCGGTTGTGTCTCGAGTGGTGATGGTGGGAATGGTCGTGTCTGTTGCCGCCGAAATGGTCGTTGTTGTTGTACCTGTGGTCGTCGTAGTAGACGTCGCTGAGCTGACGAAGGAGTTTCTGCTGCATGTTCCTCCTGCTGTTGCGATAGAGGTGCTGCTGAAGGCGAATGCTCTTTTGGGACGAAGGTGCCTGGGGAGGACGACCGTGGCCACTTCCCTTCGCCCGGGATCCTCCCTCCCAGATGTTGCTCGTGCTTCGGGTGAAGACTTCTTCTCGTTTATTTCCTACAAGATTGGACTTGGAGGATTCACTTCTGGTGAGCTTAGAATGCGAACCTCCGACCAACTTCTGAAAGATACTCGCTGTCACTGTATCTTCAGCCCCATAAGCAAATGTTGGCCCGAAGGACACAATCACTTTTTCTTTTTTAGGAGTAGCGGAGGAATTCTCAACCAAAATGCTGCCTTCTTTTCCGTCGATGTTCTCCGGTCGTCCTCGCGAGGTGCTACGTTTCCTCAGGGTTGGTGGGATAACAACTACCGGCTCTTCTTGGTCGCCACTAAGGTTATTCATCACTTCATTTAATTCATTACCACAACTGTGTGATCGAACGATGTCCTCCGACCTAGGTCCTGCAGGCCAGATTTCGGGGTTGGACCTCCTTCGAGATACTTCGACGGGAGATCGCTCTTGGCCGTTTTCATCTTGGCTTACTGCGTCTTGCTCGTCATCCAAATAAGCTGGGTTTTCGTGACCTTCATCAATCATCCCACTATCCTTTGATGGCTTTTTCTTTCTGGCATCTTTCCCATCGTGACTGTCTTCGGTCACATCGCACAAAACTCTTTTCACTCTCGATCCCTTTTCAAGATTATGAATATTATCATAAGATGCTGTATCACTCTCATAATCACTTTTCTCCGGGAACTTTTGCTTACTATCGTCTTCTTCGATTATGTTTACAACTGCCATAACACTATCGGAATCCATACGGTAAGGCTGAGTTGTAGGACATCGAGAGATATCCTTCATTTTCCATTTGTCCTCGATTTTCATACTATCGAGGGCGTCGTCTTCTAACTCACTGTGATCCCAAGAATCTCCCTGCGAAGTGTCGTTATCTTCTAAGCTAAGGACCACAAACGACTGTCTCCTTTGGAATCTTTCATTGGGATTGATTAGAGCTGTCTCTCCTGTAGCATCACTATCATTCTCATTAAGTCCTATAGCCAACGTGAGACCAATTGGTTTCTTCCGGTACCTCTTGGACCTAATAGGCAAATCACTGCCTTTGCTTGAACCTTGATCTGTGTTTTCTGAACCTATCCGACATGAATTCACTTCACTTGTAAACTCGGTGGTGCAAGGAGACTCCCTCGACGTGGCCTGGTCATCAGTAAAATCCTCGTCGTCATCGAAGTGTTTATACCTGATGAGATGGGGTCGACTTCCACTTAGATCTACAAATGGCAAAGGTCTACCTGAGCGTGTGTTTGGATGACTGTTTCCTTTAGAGTCATTCAAGGCAACGGCTGTTTCTTTAGAGTCCTTTTCCCACTGGGAAGATTCTGACAGCTTTTCTCCATCGAAGTTCAAACGCCGAACGAAATCGGCGCAAGACGAACGAGCGAGAGCAGGGGAACCAGAACTCCCGACAGTAGTAAAGTTTCCAGCCTGAGAGCCCGAGCTTGTTTCCCCTTCGCGCTGCGAAGTTAAACTGGGGGGCGGCGGCGCTTGTGCCAGCGACTGCCTCCCTGACATTTCATGACGGGCTACTACCAACTCGAGGGGAACGGCGCCAGCACCGGCAGCATAAGGCGGAGCAGAGGATCCAACAATGGTACTGGCGATTCCTCCTTCGTCCAGGATGTCGTCGGCATCATCTCTGTCTGTCAAATCCAAATGAGTTTCGTCATCAGAGTGGAACCCGATAGGCCTAGTGGGCACGTCATAAGGAAGTCCATAAGATGAGTCGTATGCAATTCCTTGCAAGTCGCGCGAATCGTCCGACGAAGGGTCCCTGGAATCGTGTATCTGCGAGAGGCGGAAATCGCTCAGGGATCCCTCGGACGTGGGCGTGGATGGCGTGGTGGTGGGTGTGGTGGTGTTTGTGTGAGGGTGGAGTGTCATGGGTGGGGGTGGGGGGACGTAAGAGGGAGACGGAGGGGGTGAGTCGCCTTTCATGTCGAGTCCTCTCACTCACCTGCAATGGAAAAAATAGAAGAACGTTAATTTACACATTCGCCTAAATAAATTCACCAAGAGTAACTTACCTGTAATTAACGTGATAAATAAAAAAACAATACATCACTACAAACAGTAAAATTCGAAATATTTATATAACATCATTCCTAAGATACCAATGACAAAGTCTTGATTTCAATGTTTTAACAGACTCTTCCTGACATTTAAAACATGAAAAATAATTTTAAATCAAGATTAAGAAAGGACACCAAAGCACTTTTCGTAATCTTATATGTCATACCTTACCTAAAAAAATCATATTTGCCAGTAACGACAAGAGGAAATTCAACAGATCTCCTAACAAGGAACCAGAGTAAATAGATAATAAATTCAATCTGATAATTGAGAAAGATTACGGGAATAATATGATGGGTTCACATACTGATTACCAGTAAAGAAAAACAATGACTCAACAGAAAATAATCGCAAGATCATACCGATGTGAATCCTAACACGAACAATTAAAGCAATGGAAGATTCCATGACTAGAAAACTAGGTAAAGAAAAATAAATTACATACATATATGCAAATGCCTATTGAAATTAGCCTCACATAAATAGAGAACATATTAAATTCCATGGAATGGGGGACAACTGAGGCCATCCTCTCCCCCCCCCACCAAAAAAAAAAAAAATCCTGGTGCAACCTAAGTAATATATTTGGTACCTGAAGGTTAGATGACCATGGTGAGTCGCAGCCAAGGTGAAAGCAGGCAATAGGCGAACAACGGGACACCCCCTTTAAAACTCGCTTCCCTCTCCCCCGCTCATGGAAACTGACGACAGTAAAATACTAGATAGATAGATAGATAGCTAAAAAATGGGGTATTTTGACTATTGGCGCTCATACATACATAGATTGATTATTTTCCCGGCTGGAACCCTTGGGCTTATAGCACCTTGCTTTTCCAACTATGGTTATAGCCTAGCTAATAATAATAATAATAATAATAATAATAATAATGATAATAATAATAATAATAATATTGCGTTAGATGTTTCATAATAAAAACAGTACAAACAAAGGAGAAATATTCCTCAATGATTACATTTTGCATTCGTAAATTTTAGCCCCTACTAATGGTATTATAAAACCACATAAAAACATTACACTAAATGCTCCTTTTATCCTTTTACAGTAGTTATATTTATCCTCTTGCAGCTGCTGACTGTTTTTTTTTCTTTAAGCCGAGGTTATGTGTGCAGCTGGTTTACAGAGAATCTAACTATAAGTCACACGAACGTTCACATTTTTAATGCTTCTTTTTTTTTTCATAAAAATACATCAGTCGCATATAATTTCAATATTTATTGTAATTTTAATAACAATAAATATTTCAAAGCAAATAATTTTGATAGAATGATTAAAACTATTATTATTACTTTTAATATTATCATTACTATTATTATTATTATTATTATTATTATTATTATTATTATTATTATTATTATTATTATTATCATTATTATTATTATTATCATTTTTATTATTAAATTATTAATCTATGCCCACACCGAAGGCTTAATTAGAAAAACAATAAAACCAGTAATTCACTTTGTTGCTAAAGAGACTGTTACTTGTAAACCCTGCTATTGATCATCGCAGTATTTTACGAAGAGGTCACCATAAAACTGGTTCTTAAAAGAAAGGTTATAAGACTCAAAATACACAAAGGAAAATGTTGAGGGGCCTTTACATAACTTGACAACAGAGAAAAAAAATACAAACAAAAATCAAATTACATTAAAGACAAAGATAACCAATTAGAAAAAAAAGCATCATTCACACAATCATATCCCTTGGCAGGTGCAACCAAGGAACTTAAATGGCCTTGGGTGCAACACCAACTTCCAAACTATTTATTTTCCCCCGTCCCATCTGATCCCATCCAGCCTACAATGCTGTTCAATTCCTTAAATTCCATACTAGTCTGGAAATGGGAATAAGCCCTCATTCGACTCGGAATTTCATGAGTGAATTCTTCTCTGTAACCGGAGCAAACTAACAATGATGGCTTCTGCTGGACTGGTGCTATTGTTACTCTCTCAAGGGTTGAAGTCACTATGGCGTGAAGTAACGAATGCTTTCCTTTTTTCACGGTGTAATAACTCTGCCATACAATAAATATAGAGATTGCTACTGCAAAGGTTTTTGTTGTTGTTGAAGGTATTTTGTTCATTAATACCAAGTGATAATTCATAACCAGTGTCACTGATACTCAATATCATTTGAGTGTTTGTACGTTCTGAATAATAACAATAGTCTTCATAGGCACCAGTTACAAAATATCAACGCTTTATACAAATATAAATATTAGATGTGTGAGAGAGAGAGAGAGAGAGAGAGAGAGAGAGAGAGAGAGAGAGAGAGAGAGAGAGAGAGAATTGTGAAATATAAACACAATAAGTACACAGCTACACATAGGTATTGTAATACCTTGATGGATAGTTATTTCAAACAATAGCAGTACAGTAGCAAAATGAGAGAGAGAGAGAGAGAGAGGGAGAGAGAGAGAGAGAGAGAGAGAGAGAGAGAGAGGGAGAGAGAGAGAGAGAGAGAGAGAGATATGACGGCATTCATTTTCATCATTCGAGTGTAACCATCTCTCTCTCTCTCTCTCTCTCTCTCTCTCTCTCTCTCTCTTTGCGTGAGCAACAACAGTCGACTATTACTTAGGCATGACATTTTATACATAGGTCAACGAGGGAACAGTAACTTTGGATTGAACTCATCCAAAACCAGTCCTTTGTCGTCTCGAGAAATAACATGGCTCTACTCCATTGCGAAAAAGGCTCTCCCATTGAAGCTTCAATCCAACGGAGAATTGTATAAAACAATGGCACCCTTGTGACATACCGGTAATGAACAATTGCTGAATTGGCAAACAAAAACGTTAGGGTGGAAACCTTAAACCCCCATGCTTAATTTACACACACACACACACAAAAAAAAAAAATAAAAAATAAAAAAAAAAAAAAAATCATTTATTCTTCTTTATCATTAAATAATGTAGTTGAGAATGCTACAAACAAAACATTACTTTCTGACAAATCTACTAAAAAAAAAAAAATATTAATAACAACTATGTATTTTGTTTCCTTTTCTATTTGTTATTCATAATAGATGAACCAGCCAATATTAATGGACAACTTGCCGCTCAATAAAAAAAAAAAAATCACTGCTCATTATGGGCATAACTCAGAAAGTATTTTTCATTTGATCAAATTCTTCTCCAGATTGAAATAAAGCTATAAAATCTAACAAAGATGACCAGCCCTTGATACAAATATTTTAATGGGAATAAAGACAAACATGAAATAAAAGATTAGTAATGTCTATATTCCACAGAATTGGTTTCCGACATAGGATATGGGAGAGTTAATAAAGTTATCCGTCAGTACTTTGTAGAAATGCATTTAATTTTTCATCACGATCAATATGAAATACAATATTAATTCGAAATAACCTTCATAAAATTCAGATAAAAGAAAACCAATAAGTTAAGAAAACGTAATACAGACCAAGTCATGGGTCAAGTTAAAAAAAAAAAAATGAAAAAATATTGTGCATTTAAAAAACCGGTTACGATTATCGACGTGTGACGAATACCAAGACTATGAACATGGCAAAGAATGGAGATATTTGATAAGTCTTGCTTAATAAATAAGATAATTACATCTATCCGTGATAAAGTAAATCCTATTGAGCTTGTTGGGTGGCCGAATTGGAAAAGAGCTAACATCCGAAAATGCTAAGAACCGGAATGTAT
This sequence comes from Palaemon carinicauda, assembly GCF_036898095.1. Taxonomy (NCBI): domain Eukaryota; kingdom Metazoa; phylum Arthropoda; class Malacostraca; order Decapoda; family Palaemonidae; genus Palaemon; species Palaemon carinicauda. Next base: position 35,363,243 of record NC_090752.1, read on the forward strand.
ACAATATAACAGTCTGTATGGATACATTATACCTTCTGGATTATCTCCTTTAATCATAAAATACTTTTAGATGAATATGTGCGTCTATATATCCCCATATATATATATATATATATATATATATATATATATATATATATATATATATATATATATATATATATATATATATACTGTATATATATAAGCATATATGTACACATACACATATATATTTATATATATATATATATATATATATATATATATATATATATATACATACATATCAACCACAATGTCATTTAATATCAAATTCTACCTTTGACTTCGTATATCCACTGGAAATTCATTTGTGATAAATGCTTCTGGCTGGGCAAGGATTCGAACCTATGCCTTCAGCCAAAATAATGTTAGTAGGAACTTTCCTACCAACCATGCTATCAAGAGATATAAGTTCATTTCAAGTTCTCTGTACACATTCCTGTCGAATTCAGGTATCTCTTCTTAGACTTGAAATCATCCCACTTCCACCATGATAGATTAGTGAGTTTGCAACGCCTAGCTATCCATAAGGAATATCAATCAATTACACTTGTGATTTGAATCAACGTAAATTTCAACAATAGCATTTAATATTGAATTCTACCTCCGAGGCATAGGTTCGAATCCTTGCCCATCCAGAAGCATTTATCACAAATGAATTTCCAATAAATATACTTTCCTAAAGGCAACATTCGATATTAAATGCCATTGTGGTTGATATTTACATTGATTAAAATCACAAGTGCTAGTGATATACTGTGTGTGTGTGTATATATATATATATATATATATATATATATATATATATATATATATATATATATATATATACAGAGTATATATATATATATATATATATATATATATATAGAGAGAGAGAGAGAGAGAGAGAGAGAGAGAGAGAGAGAGAGAGAGAGAGAGAGAGAGAGAGAGAGAGAGAGATCTTAATAAATAAGCTTCAACACAATTTAATACCCGTATTAATATGTAATACACACATCAAGAAAAGAAACATATCGGAAATTATGAACAAAATACAAAACAAACAAAACAAAATACCCGAAGTATGTCTTCCTGTTTCCTTGTTCTTCAAAAGAGAGTAATTATCACTTATATAAAAAGTGAGACGTGGAGTACTTCACAGAACTGAAATTTTAATAACAATCCATTGTCACAACATCTAAGAAACTAAAATGGAGTTTTGCTGGGGAAATTATCCACCCTAAATCCCATAGTGTCTTGTAACATACGTGATCTGCACAACAATCGTTTATTCCATTCTTTTATTTCATACTTTCTACTCATTTGAATTAGAATGATTTCTTGACCTGCAATGTACTTCCGCGGTTGAAACTTCTCGATATATATAATCAACAACCACCAGAGAGAGAGAGAGAGAGAGAGAGAGAGAGAGAGAGAGAGAGAGAGAGAGAGAGAGAGTCTTATGAGGAAATCCGTCTGAAATCTACCGAGGCAGAGAACAACCCGTGAAGTTATCAGAACCGGACGTCCAAAATATCTATGAGAATTGCTACACATCTTACAGCCAACGAATCGTGTAGACACGAGAATAGTTACAGATGGTTTCAAATTACTGGAGCCAAGATATACCTTTACTGTATGTCCTAGAGCTTTAAAACATGCAGCCCCAAAACTATACATTACAGCAAGCTACCATTAGACATCCGAAGGACTGAATATATTAAGGCTTTCGAGATGAAACTAAAGACTTTCTTGTTTTCGAAGTGATTCGATAATGTGGATATGACAATTAACGCTCAACATGCTGTGTGGGACTCTAAATACCTAAGAATGTATACGACAAATAAATCCTGCAGGTCCTGTAGTGCTTAGGGTTCCATTGTATGAAAGAACAAGGAAAATAGCCCTTAAAGTAAAGTAAAGTAAATAAGGAGTCAATTCTCCCCAAAACGTTACCTACCTTTCTTAAAATCAAACCACTTGCAGGTAAAACTTTCGTCAAAATCTATTCAAAACATAAAACGGGAATCCCAATAGTAAATATCCAAACAGACAGAAGCACCAAATTCAAACCATATCCCCCTTGCAGGAAATAACAATAACTTTTGTAAAACCAATACCAGCCGACAAAGTTCCCCGCCACATATTATCTTTCGACTGCGATGATTATTCATACCATGACGGATAAATACACATGAATTTACGCAACGAAAGTAAGACGGACGGTCGAGTTGAATCCACTTCTGTGTAGTACGATCATTTCCATGCGAAAATGGTTGAATTTCGTTTTCCAGTAGAAGTGAGTGTTAATAATGTATAATTATCTTCGCTATAATACTTCTCTTAGTTCGAATATTTATATATATATATATATATATATATATATATATATATATGTATATATATATATATATATATATATATATATATATATATATATATATATCCCATGTCCACGAATAATGAGACATCAGAACATGGGTTTCTTCACTTTATTACAAAAGGTTCGTGGGTACACTGTACACAGCTAACACTCTCAGGTGAGTGCCTTGTCTACTTGAACACAAAGGTAACTAACTACCCCTCGCTATCAAAATGCAATCTTGCAACAACAACATGCTGAATAGTTAGGTTTTATAGAGTTCATTTACCTTGACGTACAACACATATCTTCATACAAGAATTAGGATATATATATATATATATATATATATATATATATATATATATCATCTCCTACAACTATTGACGCAAAGGGCCTCGGTTAGATTTTGCCAGTCGTCTCTATCTTGAACTTTTAATTCAATACTTCTCCATTCATTATTTCCAACTTCGCGCTTCATAGTCCTCAGCCATGTAAGCCTGGGTCTTCCAACTCTTCTAGTGCCTTGTGGAGCCAAGCTGAACCTTTGGTGAACTAAACTTTCTTGGGAAGTGCGAAGAGCATACCCAAACCATCTCCATCTACCCCTCATCATGATCTCATTCACATATGGCACTCGAGTAATCTCTTTTATAGCTTTATTTCTAATCCTCTCCCGCCATCCAACTTCCAATATCATACAGAGGGCTTTGTTCTCAAATCTACTAAATCTATTGAAGTGTGTTCCATTGTCATACCATGACTCATGTCCATATAGTAACACCGATCTCAATAAACTGATATATAGTCTCATTTTGATGTATAATTTCAGGCACTTAGATTTCCAAATTTTACTTAACTTAGCCACTCCACTTTCTAATTTGACTTTTTCAATCTTTCACTAAACTCTAATTTTGAAGACCCTGTATTGGAGATCATAGTTCTTGAATACTTGAATGATTCTACTTCATTAATTCTTTCTCCTTCTAATGATATTTCATCTTCCATTGCAGACTCCGTTCCTATCATATCTGTCTTTTCTTCTATTTATCTTGAGCTTAACCTTGTGTGATATTTCATGCATTATGGTAAGCAAGCATTGCAAATTGTGTGGTGTTCTGCTAACATGGACAGCATCAAAAGCATATTCTAGGTCTGCTAAATTCCAACCACCAATCAAGTCCAATCCTTCTCCACCATCTCCGACTGTTCTACGCATTACAAAATCCATGAGGAGGATAAATAACAAAAGTGACAACACATTCCCTTAGAGTACTCTGCTGTTCACTGGAAATTCATTTGATAAGACTCCCTTAACATTAACTTTGTACTTACTGTACTCATGAACAGACTTGATCAAATTCACATATTCAAGAGGAATTCCATATTAACGCAGGACTCTCCACAAAATTGGCCGGTGCACACTATCAAAGGCTTTTTCATAGTCCACAAATATCATCAAAAGGGGATTTCTATATTCTACACATTGCCGTAGAAGATGTCTCAAAATGAAAATTAGGTCAGTGCAACTTCTACCTTTTCTAAATCCTGTTTGTTCATCTCTCAGCTTCTCATCGTTTTTTCTCTCCAGTCTCTTTAGAATAAGCATACTATATATTTTCATAATAACTGACGTAAGTGTTATGCTACTGTAATTATTGCAATAAGTCAGGTCTCCATTTTTTTTTTTTTTTTTTTGCCATTTTCACCAACACTCCTAACTCTCATTCATTTATCAGGTTTTGTCTCTTCATGCCACATTCTAGAAAATAATCTTGTAAGTATTCTGGAAGTCACTTCATTTTCGGCCAGTATCACCTCGGCAATTATTCCATCGTATCCCAGGGCTTTCCATCCCATGAGTTTGTTTACTGATAGCTTCGACTTCAAACACACTGAATTCATTCATGGGCACATCATGGTCTTCATCAGCTTCAGGTATATCAATCAAATTATTCCCTTCATATCTCGTACTCATAACCTCACTCAAGTGTTCCATCTAACGATGTCTTTCTTCACCTTCTATTGTTATAACAGATCCATCTCTCTTTCTGATGGGTATATGCTTCTTCTTCTTTGCCCCAGTCGAAATTTCATTAATAATTCTACGAGCTATTCTTACACCATAGCCACTACCTGATCTGCTCTACCTTGTAATTTTCATTACTTCCTCAAAAATTTCAACACTCAATTGTTTTTGTCTCCTTTTTATAGCATCCCAAGTATCAATTGATATACCTGGTTTTCTCCTTATAACTGCGTGTCCCAAGATTTCACTACCATCTAACTGATATATATTCTTAATATCACAACATTCTTCATTAATTGTCTGCTCTTCATCTCTAAAAGTCTCTAAAACTGCAAAACAATTCCTACATTCAAATGCAAATGTTTCTCTGTGCTTTTCTTCTAAACACTTAGTTGTATCTAACCTTGGTATTCTATCTACCTTTCTATTTGGAGCTTTCAGTTTTATTTTCAGTTTGGAAATGAGGAGCTGGTGATCATTACCAATATCTGCACCTCTATAGCTTCTTACAATTCTCAGGGTCCTCCTTCTCTTTCTAGTAATGGCAATGTGATCTATTTGATTTTTGTAATTACCACATGGTGAAGTCCATGTACATTGGAGGATGTCCTTGTGCTGAAAAAGAGTAACTCCAATGACAAGATTGTTTGCTGAACAGAAACTTATGAAATGTGCTCCCTTTTCATTGCAACTTCGCCAAGACCCTCGACACCCATCACATTCACTATCCCTCGATTATTCCTTCCAACTTTAGCATTGAAGTCGCCAATCACAATTTTCATATCTCTCTCTGGGATCTCATCTATTACACTATGCAGTTCTTCATAGTATTCATCTTTCCTTTCTTCAGTGGAATCATTTATTGATGAATAGCAAATTATAATATAAATATATTGCATTGCTTTGATTTGAACTTTGCTGGTAACAATCTACTATTTACAGCTCTCCATTCGGTTAATGCCTTTTCTGCTCTTGGTGTCATCATTCCTACCCTTTCTCTTCCAACTCCATCTGTTTTCTTGAATATATATATATATATATATATATATATATATATATATATATATATATATATTGCCTAGGTCTAAAGAGTCCTCACCAGTCCCCTCACAACTTATTTCACTTAGGGCCAGGATATCCAAACTATATTTCATAAATTCACTCTCCACTTGCTGTAACTTCCCAATCTGATTCATGGTTCTAATAATCTAATTACCAATTTTCAATTTTTCTTTAGTATTTATAAACCCGGAGATTCTTAGCACCCCGCTACGCCCGGGACTGGGGACCATACTGTCATCTCTTTCCATTGACTGACTAAATCCATAGACGATTTATTGGCTAGATACATCAAAGGATAGCCAGTTCCTTGTGATTCGCAGTGCCTATCTAACTAAGGCAAGTGACACCTGCTGGTCCATACTACTTCCAGCAAGATATTCCGCCAGGCATCAGGAATAACAGCCAAAAGAGACAGTTTGTCTATCGCCTTGAATTCAATCCGTCACCCTGCTGCCAGTGATTTCATGGAGATTAAGGGGGGCATTTCCTCCACACCCAAAGCTCTCATTACTCCACCAGGCTGCTCATCCGCTTATACGAGTATAATCATTATCAAACATGGATTGCTAAGGTATATAAAACCATAATAGTAAAACTGGCTAAACTCTACACCAAATATCAACAGGTATACTCTACACCTACAGCTTGGAAAACTTTATCATTATACTAATTCACAAAAAGTGAGACGCAAAAGACCTGAAAAATTATCCCCCAATAGGTCTACTCTCAGTAAAATATCAAATATTTAAAAAGATCATACTATACCAAATAGAAAAACAAATAGACTTTGATCAACCAAGAGAGCAGGCAGGCTTTTCATAGTGGGCATTCAATAATTGACCAATTCATGTAATTAACCAGCTAATGGAAAAAACAAGAGAGTATGACAAGCCACTAAGTATGGCATTCATAGACTATGAGAAAGCTTCTGATTCGGTTAAGAAAAAAAAATCAGCAGTAATGAAAACCCTTGAAAAACAAGGAATAGAAGAATCTTATGTTAGAATACTTGAAGATATCAACACAAGAAGTATAGCAATTCAAAAACTACTTAAAGATAGGAGAAAATTCCGATTGAGAAAGGAGTTAAGATAGGGAGATCCCGTCTCTCCTAAAGTATTCACAGCATGTCTAGTAAAAGTTTTAAAAAATTTATATTGAGAAAATGTAGGAATTAATCTTAATGGGGAATATCTTAACAACTTAAGATTTGCAGATGACATAGTCGTTTGGTGAATCAAGGGAGGAATTACAAAGGATGATAGGATATCTAAATAGAAAAAACAGAAATGTAGGACTGAAAATGAATATGAGTAAAACTAAGATAATGTTCAATGAAAATACAGAGACACAACAAATAAGAGTTATGGAAGAGCCTCTGGAGATTGTTAATGAAAATACGTACTTATGACAAACAGTAAGTGTTTTCCCAGGAGACGAAACTGAACGAAATTAATAGAAGGATAAGCATGAGATGGAGAGCTTTTAGTGAACAAAATGAAATTATGAAAAGTAAAAAGCCACTTTCTATAAAAATAAAAGTATTTAATGAGATGGTCCTACCAGTATCAACTTATGCATAAAAAAGCTTGGAGCCATACTAAAGCCTTAGAGCTAGTTTTATCTCAAAGAGCTATTGAAAGAACAATGATGGGAATAATAATAAGAGACAGAAAAAAAGAGCAACATGGATAAGAGAGCAAACTGAAGTAGAGAATATTCTAACATGTAAGACAATAGATGAATATTGAGATTAACAGAATGGGTCCCGTGAGATTTGAAAAGAAGCAGGGGAAGGAAGAAAAGACAATGGATTGACGAACTACGAAAGTTTGCGAAAGTGGACTAGCACAGTAAGACCATAAACAGACGCAAGTGGAAGGGCATGTCTGAAGCCTTTGTTCTGCAGTGGACTAGTAACGGCTGATGATGATGATGATCGATCTCATACCACACACACAATCACTATATATATATATATATATATATATATATATATATATATATATATATATATATATATATATATATATATATATATGTGATAAATTTTTGCACATTTAGACGTGTTTTTCATATTCAAATAAACCATATATTTTTGCTACATTAATGTCTGGATTCTCTTAACGACCTCGGGATCAGAGCCCCAGGCGAAATCACACAAAGACAAGACCTTGTGACCGGCCGGGAATCGAACCCTGGTCCGGCAAACTTGTAGAGACAGTGACTAAACCACTTGGCCACGAAGATTTCGCCTGGGGCTCTGATCCCGAGGTCGTTAGGAGAATCCAGACATTAATGTAGCAAAAATATATGGCTTATTTGAATATATATATATATATATATATATATATATATATATATATGTGTGTGTGTGTGTGTATATATATATACTCTATATATAGACACATATACGTATGTGTGCCTATAAAGTTGAGAACATAAATCTACAATCGATCTGCCCTGCTTTATTTTAAAAAAAGGACGAAACTAATTTGATTAGGTGCTTTGAAGAGACCTCACGTTCTTTATCAAGGAGACAAAATTCAAAAGAAAATCATTATATGCTTTACTCAGCTCCCACTTGCATCGTAACAACTATAAAAATCATAATAAATATGATAGTGATGATTAATAATATATTTATTTTTCTTATTATCATATTAAAGTTATTATCATCAGCAATAGCTAAAACTTTATTCCACCATAGAATTCTCTACACTAGCAATAGATATTTCTCAACCTTTTTAAAGAAAAAATTACATTTTGACAAAAAACAAAAATTATTTAAAAAAGATGAAAGAAAATGACGCTTATGAATTTACCACACGCCTATAATAATAATAATAATAATAATAATAATAATAATAATAATAATAATAATAATAATAATAATAATAATAATAATAGTAAAATTTGTGAGCTTCCTCTTGCTACAAAGAGCGCTAATATTAACTATTCATGTAAAATGTAGATTACGTAGTCCTTGAGAAATACTTACTGAGCATGGCTTTGTTTATACTAATTAAATCTCAATTAGTCCAAATTAAACGCCCAAAAGAAATATTTTACTATGTTTCAAACTATTTCATTTTTTAGGAATCTGAGATGTTCTTCCAATTCATGTATTCAAAACGTTAAATACTTCATTTATTAAACTAAGCTCTTCTTTTCTAACATATTTTTCGTCTATCCGATTA
>NC_090752.1:35379401-35394401 GCF_036898095.1 Palaemon carinicauda
AATAAGATTTACAGTTATTTAAATCAAACCCTTCGTTCACCTAAGCTTATCATAGTCAAGTTACGAGTTTTCTGGCAAAAATTGCACCACGGAAGGAAAAGGAAACACAAACACAGACACCATCATCGTGAACAACCACAGCAACCCCCCACCCTCTTTTCGTGACCTACATACATCGAGATACTTCCTTCAACCGGGCACGTGCATAAATATTACAGCAAAGCTCTTGACTAGATAATACTCGCTTTCTTTGGGATAGTTTCCTGAAAGAGGCGTTTGACAACTTCTGAAGTTTAACCTTGAAATCGTCAAAATTACTTCGAAGTAGCAGACTTGATCGTCTCAAATAGACGGATGTTTTTATTGCACTTTAGGTTAAAAGACATACGTTATTTAACCCTCTAAGGTACAGTGCTACGTTACACATATTCACACGAAACAGACACACATGTATACATGTATATACAATATATGCATTATCATAACTACTGATTGATTGATTGATAACTACTGAAGTAGAGGCTACTCCAACAAGTATGAAAAAAATAGACATATGAGAATGGCAGATAAATGATGGACAAAAAACTAACAGAACGAGTCCCAGTAGACTACAAAACCAGGGTATGGAAGAGAAGACGTTGGAATAAAGAGCTAAGAAAATTTACATGTACACACTAGCAATGAACGACCAACAGCAGACGGAAGTGGAAGGACATGTTTGTGGCATTTGTCCTGCAGTTGACTATCAACGGCAGATGATGATATGTAAAGAAATGATCATCTAAAATTTCTGAATCATTGGAACTTCGAAAATTGACGAAAATGCTATTTTGGTAACAGGGTTATTAAATATTTATTAGTTAAATGTCTATTAAACAAAGCTACTTCTCTTTTACAGTTTAGTCTTTGCTTCTTTTCTACACTTGTGCTGATTTCCTTGTTATATAAATATTGTCATTATCATGTATATACAAACATTGAATAAGGTTAGCGAGGATTATGTATGAGGGAACAAGAGCCACCGAACAGACAAAACATAAGGAGACAGAGGTATTCCCTGTGGAATGTGGACTCCATCATAACAGGGATCTGCTCTAATTCCATTCCTGATCCTTGTCGTTTTAGAGAATTTGTCATCCGATTTAAAGAACAACGAAGAATTGCGAGAACTGATGTTTGCTGATGATTTAGTAATTATAGTAGACGCAGAAGAACTGCAAGAAAGGTTTTTAGCATAGAATGAAGCCTAAGAAAGGAATGGATTGAAGGTGAAAATTGGAGAGAAAGATAATGATCATTAATAGAGGACATAAAAAAGTACACATCCAAGTGGAAATTGGTACATTACTAAAACACAACAATAAGTTTGACTACTTGTGATGAATAATAATAACAGAGAAGGGAGGTACGGAGAAAGCTAGAGGGACAGAGAGTGAAAGGAGCAGGGCAAAAAATGGAGAGAAGGGGAGGTTTTCAATAAGAAAATATCAAGACTCAAAATGAAGATCTCCCCGATAGTTCTCAAACCTGTACTGTTATATGGCGCATAAACTTGGGCATTCAAGAGGAAAGGGGAGAGACTGTTGGAAATGACCGAGATGAGGATGGTGAGATGGAATGCTTGAATATCACTACTACAAAGGAGGGAGAGTCAAGAAATAAGAAAAATGTTCGGTATATATAAGAAGCTCGTCTGAGATTATATGGCCATGTAATGGAGGAGGTGGAACCAATCAAGAGAACTAAGAACATGCAAGTGATGACGAGAAGTGTGGAGCATCAGCGGATCAGAAGGATGGACATGGTGAGATGAGATATGGCTGAAGTGAGACCAGGAGAAGATATAAGGAAAGGAAATAGATGGAAAAATTGACTCGAGCGGCCGACCCAGCAACAGACTGGGACTAATAATGCCAAAAAAGGAGATAAACATTAAATACAGACACATATTACATATACATATATACTCACACACACACACATATATATATATATATATATATATATATATATATATATATACACATATATATACATATACTGTATATTCATACATATACACATATATCTATATATATATACATATATATAAAAGTATATATATTGTATTTTTGTATTTAGTCATGTGCAATAAAAACATACATAAATACATGTAAATACAGCCTATAGATATAAATGTGTACAAATGGGTGTTTATACATGTGCAATCAACAAACTTACACATACACATGCACACATACATATATACTATATATATATATTATACATACAATATATATATATATATATATATATATATATATATATATATATATATATATATACACACACAAACACACAACTATACTTCGTCACTACCAAAGTACATGAAGATGTATAAAACTACCATGATTGACAAAATCAGTTTTGATGTACTGACTGACCAATCTTGACAAAATACTATGAAACATCAACCAACAGATAGTGTTAAAGCTTGGCTTTACTAATCAATTCTCAACTGGCTCTTGCTCGTTTAAAAAGCAATACCGACCTTAAAGTTAATATTTATATTTATGACTTCACTTGTATATTGGTTGTTGCAATAGCAGGTTGCAACAGAATATTTCAGCATATGGAGATAAGCATTCGTACAGAACTACATGAAGCTTATATTAGAAGTTAGAGATCACTCATAAAGATCATAGTTTTGCACACCACGATGGCAGGTTCATCCTTGCCAAGATTCTTGGGCAGCATGTGTTGTATTATGCTAGCACTATATATTTATTTCGGAAACAAGTCTTCTGATCGCTGACTTTTAAGGACATCTTTGCTTTTTTAGTTTCCTTTTATTCTTTATTTATAACAAACATACAGGCGTCAGTGACTTTCGATGTATGGATGCCAGAAAACGCTCAATCGGTCTGTCAATCAACATCAAGATTTCAAAATTCAATCAAGACCATCTCATTAGAGTTTCTCTTAGTATAAAAAATTAAACGCAGCTTAATATTGTAGCTTTATACTGCATATTCAAATGATCAACTGTTATAGGTGATTATATTATTACTTATTTTCACTTTTCTCGTTCCGTGTGTATAACCAATAATTAGGACAATAATGCTATAACATTCCTTATGTATTTAAATAATGTTTGGTATTTCAGTTTGTCTGGTCATGTTAATTACATTTCTGACTGTAACTAATATATCAATATTGCCAAGTTTCATAACTGGAGTATTATTCTACTGTAAATGAGACAAAATATCAAGCAGATTTTTATTTCAATGCATTGCATTCATATGTATATTACTCATAATTTGATTTCTCAGTCTGATGATAGTTTCGGAAGATTTCCCGAAGCACTACAATTAAAGAAAAAAAAATAATAATAATAATAATAATAATAATAATAATAATAATAAACTATTACGAGTTTTGATACTTGAATTACTACTTCAGCATAAAATCATTTCTCCTAAGGAGAGAAGTATTTTCGACGTTTTGATAAAAATGTATATAAAAAAAGAAAAGAGTATCAATGTATCAGTGAATTTGATTTTTTGACACCCAAGAAAATTTGCAAGTGAAACTAAACTTGCGCGCGCGCGAGAGAGAGAGAGTCAGCGTTCTCTACTTAATCAATGACAAACTTGCCTCATAAAGAAACATATATTAAAATATTCCAGAGAGAGATAAGACAGAATTTAATCTTCTATAATTGGATGTTCTGTACTGATCAAATCGGCTGAATCCAGTTCAAAATTGCCATTGCACATCGCATATCATATGCATGAATTAACAAATATCTTAAGCAGGTTCCCGCTTCTACAAGATGGCTCAACTTGTGAGAGAGAGAGAGAGAGAGAGAGAGAGAGAGAGAGAGAGAGAGAGTCCAATCAAAACATTGTAGTGACGTGAACAAACATAATCACACTTGCCGAGCGTTCCTGGGAGACATGGCGACGAATGAACTCAATAAAAATGAAAGAACCCAATAAATAATGCAAGTAATGATAGGTAAGGTAAAGTACTAACTGTGCTGAACTGTTTACTGAAGACAGACACACAGCACTCTTGGACGGGTGGAAGCATAATGACCAATAATCAAAGTATTAGAGAATTAGGTCATTATAATTGTTATGATTCTCCTAAGAAATGGGAACGGCAAATTCTACAACCAGTGATTGGTCGAAAACAAAATTTGTGGCTGAAGTATTTAATGTAACAAGAAAATATTCACTGAAATCGATTGTAAACAATCGTAGAGTAAACTGCTTAAGCAAATTACGTATATGTTTAGAGAGAGAGAGAGAGAGAGAGAGAGAGAGAGAGAGAGAGAGAGAAATTGGATTAAGGATTTATGGAATTTGGACCCAATGAAATCCCAGGTGTGGGGAATAAAGGGGGGCGGGGTTTAGAGCCAAGGTGTGACTGGGAGAAAACCTCTTAGTTGCATAATGCCGAAAGTGTTATGAAAGTTGTATAGCAAATTAGGAGAGAAAGAACTCATTACATTATATATTCTGATTATTCACAACTCATTTTATTTCTCTTCTTGCTTCCGTACCGTAGGGTCCCAACTGCGACCCACAACATAATTAACTATCTATTTAAAGAGAATGACAATATGGTAAGGGGAAACGCTCATGGGTTGTTTACCACTTGCCCTGGGATCGAACTAAATACAAAAAGAGTAAATTGGGAAAGTCGTATTATTGAATAGTCAGTAGCAGGAAAAAAATACAGAAGGGATGCCATACACAAATCTCCCATATCCCTGACAAACCTTTGTTTAAATAGTTGCAGCCTTTCAAATATTTCTAAGCAAAGGACGCTAAATTATCTTCGTATATCCTTCTCCCTTTTTAATAAGCTGAATACACTTTCTCGATTACTTGAAGTGATTATTCCCTTACAGTTACCACTTTCATAATTCAATTCAACACATTTAAACGTTATGGACCAGTTTTACAAATGGCTTACTTGATTGAATTCCTATTTAAATTTACAGAAAAAAGTTATGTAATCTAAAGAAAAGAGCAAATTCCAAAATAAACTTTTCAGTTGCCATCTTCTTAATAGATTATATTCGTTAGTTTTTTGTTTTTTACACCGAAAAATTAATATATCTTTAGATATTTCCAAACAGTTTTCTTCCATTTTTCTTTTCAATAAGCATAATCAAGGCAAACAATACTGTATTAGTTCCACCCGAGTTTGCGAAGAAAAAAATGAGTATGAAAGGAAAAAATTAGGGTCTCATTATCCCTTTTTTAAATGATAATACAACAGGAAACGCGGTTAACATGAGAGAGAGAGAGAGAGAGAGAGAGAGAGAGAGAGAGAGAAGGGGGGCGGTTATAATACAAGAGGGTTACACTATTCTCTTCAAAACGACTTATACTTGTGTGTCTGCGTGTGTGTACATACATACATACATACACACACACACACACACACATATATATATATATATATATATATACACTGTATATACATATATGTATATAAATACACACTATGAGCATCGTCTTTCTCTTGGCAATTTTCAATAAAATCTAAAGCACTTGTGGCATCAACTATTTTAAAAGAACACTTTTTTTCTGTATATTTGCTTTTCTTTAGGACATACTTACATGGAAATCGTTATCATTATATGAATTCATATTTTTTTTTCAAAATTCTATCCCTGAAGAAAAGATATAAAAAATAAAAAAGTGGAGTTTTAAAATAGTCGATGCCACAAGTGCTTTAGCATTTAATCTATATATATATATATATATATATATATATACATACATATATATATATATATATATATATATGTATATCATATACATTTATTGTATGTGTGACTCTTCGTAGTAAAAAAGATGAGAGAGAAGACACCCAATTCAGAAGGAATGTTATAAAAAGGACTCGATTACCCCCAAACGACACTGCAGATACATGATTCTATAAATTGTACGCCATTCACCATTTTATACATACTAAGATCAAAGTCTGACAACACGGGTAACCTATAATGCTCTTTTCAATTTTCTAGCCCAGGCAGGAAGAAAACGAAAAAATAGGTACAAAAAGTTGAGGGAAGTTATTAACTTGCTTCTAAAAAAATATATTCTAGAAACATTCAAGAAAAAACTAACAACAAAGGATTGTCTTTTTAAAATATTTTATCTAAATAATACTGAGGCATTTAAAGACTCGTCAACATGCACAAATACACAAATTATCTCTACAACATAAAAAAATATATTCTTCTTCATGAATTAAAAGAAATGAAAAAAAAATTAAGATCAATATAACAGAATTATCTCAACAATTGAGATAAAGTTTATTTTACCACAATAATTTCGAGGGAACTAAAAACGTAACTATCCAAAGATCAATTCTATAAATCTATAAATGATATAATGGAAAACCCAATAATGATTTTCCTTAATCCAGAGTGATCTTCTAAAGCTAAAATTTCTATTGATAAAAGGGAACTCCTATTTTCCACTTTTTATCTTTTTATGGCATTTAGTAACTACAGCTACAAAATGTTTTTAATCTAAATAGAGTAAAACATTTAATCCGTAAAATAAAATGTTTCTCATCAATTGACATCACCTATGAAATGTTTTAATCTTAATGAAATAAATTTTCAGTCACTAATAGTTTGAGTTTACCATGATCACTACGAAACTGCCCATTGTTATGAAACGTGTAATTTTAATGCAATAAGCCGTTGTTCACAATACAATTAAATGTTCCGTTAGTCGCTAGATCCCATTATCGGAGCATATTTCAGAATTCCATGAAATGAAACTTCAATCGTATTGCAAAAGTGATTATCAAGATCAATGCAGCCATGACTGTTGCTGAAATATTATCACTCTTTTATTAAAAAAAAAAAAAATCTCGATTGGTCTATATGATATATTTTAATCATAAATTAATTCACTTCAAATAAAGTCATTAATGAATACTTTTAGGGCCAAAAATTTCCCATTATCTTTAAAACAATTTTAATCCCGACCCAATACTTCTGCTTAATCTAAATACGATCCAGTTAATAATAATCAAAAGCTTTAATCTTAATAAAGATATTCATAATCAACCTTTATTCATTACTATGTTACTATACTTAATAATAAACCCAAACTCTTATATTTAAATGCTTCAAAAATTATAAAAAATACTTGACCTACATGCGGTAACGGGCAAGACTGCGCTTATCCGACTAAATGATGTGGTTATTCAGTAAAACTCTTGGGGGGAAGAGCCTTTCCCTTCAACAGCAAAGCTTCTCTGCCTTCGGGAGAAGAAATGCCCTCTGCCTTCTATCCCGACGCGTCAGCAACAACTACGACGGACGAGGAAGTATTGGCATGAAAAAGAGGCAGGGGCCTTTTCGCAAGCCCTCGTCCTTCACAGGAGTAACACGAACTAGCAATACAAGGTCTTTTGTCCAAAGGGTCAATCACAATTACTTCTGATTTCGGCGAAGGATGCGATGACATGCAGAAGAAGTTCGTCCTATATCAGTGCCAATTTCGGAAATGTCCCTTTCACGTTACCAAGTCTTGAGAAAACGAGGAGAGATATCTAGTGTTTTGTCTTCAAGTAACAAGGAAGATTTTTTTTTTATTTAATATTCAATCACTTCAAATATATCCTTCCTGCAGCAGAGAACCAATGTTTTTTTTATTATTTTTCCAATTACAAAAAAATAAGTTATATCTTTAATTCACTAAGGTGCTAAGTCTTTGCCTCTTATCCTGGAAATGGTAGAAATCGACCAGTATCATAGAATAATTTATGTTATTTCTCTCTCTTCTTAACTACCAAACGGCAGTTTTTTTTTTTCAAGAATTAATGAAGTTTTTTTTCCAAAATTTCTAAAATTGAAAAAAAAAATATGTTTTTGGTTGAAACTTCGAACCACACTTCAGATTAATTTTCACTGGCAAATCTCCAACACATTTTCCAATGAAGACATTAGAGAAATCAAGGTCGGAGTGTTGCCCTTAATAAATCGTCCGACGGCGGATCTCCAAGAGACCTCCTTTAAGAGACCTCGTGAAACTCATCTGAGTAAACAGTCTTTACATTCCTCGCCTTGATCATATTTTCCCCGAGTCCGCGTAGCGAAGAAAGCAACGACTGACCTCACAAGCCAAATATCAGAGGATGTTTATCCACAGGCCTGCAGAGGTTAATCAGGCTTACGAAGGAAATAAGTTACAAGAACGATTAAACAATCCCAGGGAAATGTCTTAATCACAACACCAAGTAATGAAGCAACACAACGGGCTCAAAATTCGACGCCACCGTGTCGAACTCTGTCTAGAAATTGTCAACCGCTTCTTGTCGCACTCTCTGTGTTCCTCTAAACAGATGACCTCAGGTGGGTCTTCTGGCACACACTGAAGCCAAAATCGTACGATAGTGGCTGGATGTGGGGCACCTGCAGGCCCTCCCACGCCTTAACTAACGGGCATTAATCGCTTCTTTCCTGTGTCCAGCTTTATAGCCTCTCTGTTATGTAAGCGGTATATACACGAGGGCACACACATACACGTGTAAATACAACACTATATATATACATACATACATATATATATATATATATATATATATATATATATATATATATATATACATATATATATATATATATATATATATATATATATATATATATTACATATATATTATATATATAAACATATATATATATATATATTACATATATATTATATATATAAACATATATATATATATACATATATATATATTACATATATATTATATATATAAACATATATATATATATATATATATATATATATATATGTGTGTGTGTGTGTGTGTGTATGTGTATTTATACATATATATCACTGGAATTGTTGAAAGCAATTCCCCCATGACGTGCCAAACTATTTAGCCTGAAATAAAAACATAACATTCTAATTCTGGAACTAGATATCATGTATTGACTAACTTTATCCAGTCCCGCACCATCTCAATCACTTGTGTCGCCCTGCTTAGCCAAACATAGCCAAGAATTAGACAGGTCAAACAACAAATAGAGTAAGTACTTCCTGTATTTCATGTTTTAAACAAACATACACACGCACAACCTCTAGTAATACATACATCCTCTATCTAGCAACATCCTACATCGACATGAACTCTCACAAGTACAGATGCACCTAAAAATAGCCCCCCTGTGAAACATCACGAACCACATTTGCAAGTGCAAAGGCACCCAAAAAGATTCAAACTCGAAAAAGAGCCTCTTTATGAAGTATTGCAACACGCATGCGCAATGGCTAACTAGTGAATACAATGATAAATCACGCTTTAAGTAGTTGAAAGTGCATGAGGCCCATAGCTATCTAGGCGCTGAGACAACGGATACTCTAATAAATATCATCTGTAAATCACCAGTGTATGCAAGCAAGCAGCATCACGGTTGCATAACACCTGGTAAAGCTTCCTCTTAGTCGTTGGATTACGACGTTCAGGCTCTTGGGAGTGTTGCAGATACTCGTACGATTCACGTACAACATAAATAAAGACTTTCAAATGAAGATAGTAGTCAAAAGTGTTTCAACCTGTTGTAATACTATCAAAGTGGAATAAAATGTAGAATCACCTCCCAGATCTGGCATTTTCTGTGTTTAATTTTTTGCTTCTTTCCGAAGTGTTTGTGTTTTGTTTCTCCAAGCTCTACATTACCTATTTTGATTTAAAATTGGTTGAACTCATTTTGGAAGTCTGGTGTTGCTCTTAAAAGCCGAGGTTAAACAACGATACTAAAAGAGCTTCCTTGGTTACAATAAATGTTACTTATCGTTCTGATGAAAAGGTCCGGACAAAGAGGTAATAGGTTGGTCAGGGCACTAGCCACCCGTTGAGATACTACCGCACCGCAAGAGATTTATTGGATTATTTGACTGGTTAGACAGTACTACATCGGATCCCACTCTGGTTATGGCTCATTATTTCTTTGCCTACACATACACCGAATAGTCTGGCCTATTCTTTTCTTATTCTCCTTTATCCTCATACACCTGACACACTTGAGACTACCGAACAATTCTTCTTCTGTCAAGAGGTTAACTACTGCAATGTAACTGTTCAATGGCTACTTTCCTCTTGATAGGGGTAGAAGAGACTCTTTAGCTATGGTAAGCAATTCTTTTTGGAGAAGGACAATCCAAAATCAAACCATTGTTCTCTAGTCTTGGGTAGTGACATAGGCTCTGCACCATGGTCTTCCACTATCTAGGGTTAGAGTTCTCTTGCTGGAGGGTACACTCGGGCACGCTATTCTATCTTGTTTCTCTTCCTCTTGTTTTTATGAAGTTATTATTGTTTATATATGATAGATCTAATTTAACGTTAATGCTCTTAAAATATGTCATTTTGATTGTTATTACGTCTCATGCAGTTTATTCATTTCCATGTTTCCTTTCCTCACTGAGCTATTTTTCCCTGTTGGAGCCCTTGGGCTTATAGCATCATGCTTTTCCACTAAGGTTGTAGCTTAGCTGTTAATAATAATAATAATAATAATAATAATAATAATAATAATAATAAACTAATCTCCTTAGAACACGAACTAGAACCGGAGATGAAGTTTACAGTGAACCAAATATGCCCATAGGTTAAGCGATTAGGTTTTAAAGGGCTATGTGTGTCGACTCTGTTAAATGTTCTCTTTGTGAATTCAGGTTGGACCAATGTGATTTAATTTTCTAATAAATAATTACAGCAATTTTAAATGTTTTCTTAGATGTTTCTTTCCCTCTCCTTAACTTAACAGAAAATAAAAGGAAAATTAAGCTGATGATAGTAAGCCCTAAGTAGGGGGTCGTATGGGTTTCAGATGTTTAGCAAAGGGGTCGCGAGTGCAAAAAGGTTGGGAACCCCTGATCTAGATAAACAAAGTCAGTTTTGTGGACCGATCGGATAAAAATTCTTAGCAGTTTCTATTTGACCAATAAAGGTGATGATCTACTGAAAAAAAAATCGAAGAAATTCTTACCAAGAGCGTGATGTATGTTGCTTCCCTTTTCGTATCTATCCACCATAATTGCAACCCATAGAAAGTTAACTGAAAAATAATTACCTAATTCACTTTTCAGAAAATTATAGGTCGAGGGACCCATAACGTCCCCTCTTTGTTCATTCTCGGGGATCAAAAGTTGGTAATTCAGTTGCCAGTTCTGAGATTAAATGCCAATTTTAAATTCTGTTTACGTAAAAGATGACATGTCGGAGGCATTAATTCACCTGATTCTTTAGGATAAGACCTCTCAATTATTCCAATATGTTCAAGAATAATGAAGCAAGACCTTGTAAGTGATCCGCAAAGATCTGCTTAAAGGAAGATCACACACAAATACACATATAACGCGTATATATATATATATATATATATATATATATATATATATATATATATATATATATATATATATATATATATATATATATATATATAGCGCGAGAGATAGGGTATCCATCATCCACGACTTTAAAAGTACGTGTCACGCACACATACAGTAATATATACAGAGAGAGAGAGAGAGAGAGAGAGAGAGAGAGAGAGAGAGAGAGAGAGAGAGAGAGAGAGAGAGAGAGAGAGAGACCATCATTCATGAGAGAACAACATAAAAACAAAGAAAACCAGTGTTATAAATTCATAACAAATAACTTCAGGGATCATAGTTTATGATTTTGGGCAGTCACGAATTCACGTAATCACAAGGCCAATCTATTCTCCACCCGTAAAATAGCCTCATTTAATTATGCAACTCTTTTCTTTTAACTATATTCGGGCACCGAAGTGCATCTATTCGCCGAAATATACACCAAATAGTTAATAATGGGAATTAAAAATTAGGTTGCACATTTTCGACCTTGTATGGCATCAATTCCCTCCCTACATGAATATGCATAACGTGTGTTTCGGCACCATTAAGAAAAATGGCATAAAACCACTG
This sequence comes from Palaemon carinicauda, assembly GCF_036898095.1. Classification (NCBI taxonomy): domain Eukaryota; kingdom Metazoa; phylum Arthropoda; class Malacostraca; order Decapoda; family Palaemonidae; genus Palaemon; species Palaemon carinicauda. The sequence continues at coordinate 35,391,389 of NC_090752.1, forward strand.
AATAGCTGAGCATGCTGTACAAGATAGGTAATCTTAAGAAACCGTCAACCCAAACTAAACTATAGTAAATTTCTTTTTATCGGGGCATATTTGCACCGACTTGTAGGGGTGCCCTTTTAGCTCGGAAAATTTCCTAGTAGCTGATTGGTCGGAAGTATTTTTGTCCGAATACCATCATTGTTTTCAAATGATTACCAAGTAATGTGAATCAAAACTTATTTACTAATCTAAATTTCTCCCTTAGATATAGGTTTTGTCAATAAAAAATGTTAAATAAATAGATATATTATAAAGTATCGTGATGGTAAATCTAAATTCAATAACAACACCCGCCGAAGTCAACGACAGGAGCTTGTTTTCGGATGCACGCTGCATAATTTTGTTACTTTCACATATTTCAACACAAATTGAGACAAATCAGCTATTAGGAAATTTTCCGAGCTAAAAGGGCACCCCTGCGAGTCTGTGCAAATATGCCTCGATAAAAAAAATTGAATATAGATAATAAGATTGTGGGTATAAGTTAGCTCAAGCCGTTGTTTCTTGTCTAGGAAATCGTAAACAACAATTCGTCAGTTTAAGCAAAATGTATATTGTTTTTTTTAGTGCAAAGTTAGATGCCGAGATGCCAGAAAATATATTTTTTTTAACTCGAGGCGACATTAAAGCTTGTAGTATTGATTATGTAAACTAAAAGTGGGTCACAGTTATCTGTAATTACGGTCATCGAAAAGCAGATTTCAATGCCTCAAGATCATAAATGAAACGAGATCTAAAGAGCAAGGAAAACAAGTTAAACATGTTTATAAATATATTTTCAATTTCTTTATATCATACTTTACACTTTCGTAAACGTATGCATATGACTAACCTAATTTCTGTCCTTAAAGTACGAAAAAGGAAAATGACATACAAACAACAACTATAATAAGAGGATTAGAAATAACAAACTAAATAAGAAAGTAAAACAGACATAAAAAACCTTTAAATTATATTTACATCAATATAAAAACTACCAAAACATTGCTACCAATAGCTACTCCAATAGCAAAGCCCTGCTGCTTGCTATACAAGAAACGTTATAAAAAAAAAATGGTCGCACACTTTTAATAAAATAATAAATAAACTAATCATTAATCCAGCTAACATATGGCTAGCCTGCTGTATGTAAAAACAACAAGTCAAACCAAACAAGAAACACGTGAACTGTTAGCGCCATCAAGCTCACCCAGAGGAAACGTCAAATTTAAATCAGCTGTGGCTGCAATGGGCTCTCTAGAGTACAGCCAGTACTGTACGTCCTCCCCTGTTTAGGCCTATGAATGTGACTTTTTTTTATTACCAATTATCTTTTGACTCTTGAGCCGAGATTCTTAAACTGGGGGGGGGGGCGCCAGGAGCTTCCAAGGGGGGCGCAAGTAGTTAAAATAGTAACAACGAAAATAAAAATGTAGTAATTATGATGTCTTTTGTTTTACAATACTACATAAATATGGATAAATTGATCACTAAGGAGGATCTGTAATATTTTTTTATGTTGTCATTATGTTTATTTTTTCAGTAATTAGTATTTTTTCTAGTATTTTCTATCAATGTAATGACTGTAATCTGTATAATGCTAAAACAGTTTGAAAAAAGATTAAGATAAAATTTTGTTTCATCATAATATATTCATTTTATCAATTTTCTATGAACAACGTTTATCTATTGAAATATAGTACAGTGCATTCCTATCAAAGATCAACAGCAATGAAATAGAAATCTATCATTCAACCATATACTCACATAACCAATGAAGTATATTAGTATACAAAACGCAGCATATTGTTTATAAAAACAATACATACATACGGTACTTTCTAGTTTGGCAAAAATTTCAAGGGGGGGTTAGGGGGGCATGGGATCTATGCTTAATGCAGAGGGGGGGGGGGGCCGCAAGCCAAAAAAAAAGTTTAAGAACCACTGCTCTTGAGAATACTGAGACCACCTGGCAGTGTTACTAGGTCAATGCAGATTTTATGTAATAATAAAGGTCTATAGGGGTCGGTATTTCTTCTGTCATTATGGTTGTTTTATTGCACTGTCGAGGTCTCGGTCATTACGAAATCTCTTTGTTCGATTAGGTTTATTATCAACGTTTCTACTGAAAATAAACTACGACGTAAACGGATATCTCTTAAACAATAGAGCTAAAAACGTATATATACAAAGAACCCAAAGCTTTTTAAAAAATCAATGTTAATAAGAAGAGGTCGAAACATGTTAACCCTTTGACCGCCATTACAATAACAGGACATTATTTATACTCTCTTCAGCGCCCCAAGATGTAATTTGCGTTCAGTATACAAGTTTTTTTTTTTTGCATCTTTTATGTATATGAATTTTTTTTATAAAAAAATTTTACTTTTTTTATTAATGAAAATAATATTTATTCAGCTATATGATAAATGTTGTAAAGTCCTATCTTGTATAGTTTTGGCGCTACGACGAGTTAAGTTAAATGCCCCCCCCCCCCCAAAAAAAAAAAAAAAAAATTGGGTGGGCGTAGGGTTAGTGCTTGCCGAATAATTAGGTGATGGGATGGGTTTCAAATGGTTAAGCAAGATATCTTTCTTTCTTAATGCTATTACCTAAGACAAAGATTAATCAGATTTTAGAAAGAAAAAAACTTTGCCACCATACCTGTTTAGAATCTGCCAAACCCATAATAAATTATTTATTACTAATTAACATTGTCTTTCCTTGGAAAGAGATACAATAAAATGCCAATATTTTTTTACATGAAAAATTTCAGAATTCCTTCAAGGTATGATAATTATCTAGAAATTTCCTGAAATATTAGTAGACAATAATTGTTAGTATGTATGAAAATAGCCTCTCTCTCAGCATAATCATGAAAATTGAAATTATGACAATCCACATTATTATTCTTAAACAGCAATCTACTTAAAAAATAGATATGAAGCAAACCAAAGACCAAAAATTATAATAAAAAATATACGATAGATTTGGT
>NC_090752.1:35399401-35401901 GCF_036898095.1 Palaemon carinicauda
ATCATATCAACTGTATATATATATATATATATATATATATATATATATATATATATATATATATATATATATATTCTTACAAAGCTAACCTAGTGTAGAGTAATTATCGGAGTTTTTTGATAATTTTATTTATATATTATATAGTTTTTCATTTGTGCATTGGAGAGTTGATACCCAGCCTGTAAAATGAGCCCCTCTCATGTAGATATAAGTATTTTATATAGATTACGTAAGACTTTCGTCGTGAATTTCATTATATTCTTTATTTAAGTTAAAGTATGTAATTTACGTATTTTTTGTAAAGAATTCACTTTTAATTTCACGTATGTTTGCTATGCAGTCTTACATTGTCTATTTGAGAATGTTGTAGGATTCATGCGAGATAGGAACAAGGGCTTAGGTAATGTTCTTTTATGTTTTATGATGTATTGCGTCATGTTAGAGAGAGAATGTTCAGTGACATGTGATTTCGAAATTTCGAGAATCCCGGCGAGAGGATGCTATCTTTTTTTTTTATTTCGGGGATAATAGGCAGGTGGAGCTAGCTGGGAAGTCGTCTCGTGGGTGTGTTGACGTGATCCGAGAATTATCAAAAAGCCCCTGACTCGCCTCTTGGAATTTTTATATAGTTAGAAACTTTAATGCCCTTAGGCACAGTCCCCCGTGCTACCAGAACCCGATCCTTGAACCTTCTGGAATTTGCCAAATTTGATATATAGGTGACCCAAGGCTGGGTTAGATTCAGAGACAGACAGACAGACATAAAGATTGAGTTAGAACCGCAGCCTTCTCCTCTCCCTCTCTCTCCCGCAGAGTTTTATGTCGAAAGTGTTCAGTGCGTTCTAGTGTGTCATCTCCTCAGTGACTGTGCCCCAAAGCAAATCGTGTCACGCAAGATTAAAAAGTGATTTTTGAACTCATTGTTTTAGGGTGAGTGTTGGCATTGTATAATGTTTTTTTGTAAACGGCCCTGTAGGCAGGATAGATTTTTAAAGTGATCTGGTTAACTATTATTCATTTAGAGTCAAACTTAAACATTGTATCATTTCCGAGTTATTTCAAGCATTTATATTATTTTCATTTCATTATTTCTTTTCTAGGGTTTATTCAAATATAGTACTTCAAGTCAAGTTATATAATTTCAGATCGTAACATTTTTGTCTTATACTAAGTTTTGTTCAGACTTGATATTTTTCCAGCGACTTAATTTTCTTATGTAAATTCTTTTCAAAATGTTGTTATTTATATAGAATATATTTATTTTTGTAACGAGCGTATTATTCCAATCATCTTTATTTAAGACCAGATTCTACTCGTATTTCTGTTAAGAACCACAGTGAGAGTTAGATAAGTGTTAATAATACTTAAAGGTAATTACCCAGTTTGGTTTTGAGTGTCCTTAAGAGACCTTTGGATATTCAGTGTTTTATTTTTACTGTCTGGGAGTTATTTAACAGTCTCAGAATTTGGGTATTAATGTTTTAAAGTGTAACAGTTTTAATGTAAAAGCAAACAAGGTAATTTGGAATTCGAGAACTTAATTAACTTGCCAGTCGTAGTATATATAATATTATATGTTTGGTTCCCAGTCACGAGCCATAGTGTAGTATATTTTTTTAATGCCCAGACTTCGGGAGTCATAATTGTATAAAATATTTTGTTAGCGCCCTGACCAGGGAACCATCCAGTATAATATATATATATATATATATATATATATATATATATATATATATATATATATTTATATATATATATATACATATATATATATATATATATATATATATATATACACACACATATATATATGTGTATATATATATATATATATATATATATATATGTTCGGAAGGACCATAAAGAAAAAAATATGACACAAAACGCATAAATAACCTGTCAGACTTACGAAACCAAACATAAGCATAATCTTATCAATGTAATAACACGATTGATGAATTTTCAATGCACCGCTACTCGGGAGACGTGATTATGTGTGAGACAGAAAACATATGAATCGCTAATCAATTGGTTTTGACCAATCCCCCTGGAACTGGTTTCAGGCGTACCATCTTTTGACCGATTAGTGGAACACGTGAGGTCTTACAAATTTAACCATTTTTTATCACTTCAAATCATTTTTTTGATACGGATGAAGTATAAGATTATCTTTTTGTACTTTTTAATCCACTTCTGAACTATGTGTAGACAGTTTCTTTCATTATTTCGCATATTTTCAAATTTGGAAGATTACATTAGCAATATAATTTACAATGAGGTTTGTTGATAATGAAGGTCTCCTTAAAACTGCTAAGATGTTTCTGCATACTGAAATTTACCCAATATTTTTTTTTCTTTACAAAACTACAATATTAACCATATTCTCATTTACCTTAAAGAACACACTATGCCGTGTCTAAGAGTCTTGGGTATTAAAAAATCCAGTTATATATTGTTGCATATTTGGAAAAAAAAAAAAAAGAGCGTTCCCATTTCCTTC
>NC_090752.1:35406901-35426901 GCF_036898095.1 Palaemon carinicauda
TATGTGATAAAACCAGACATATCTGAATGTGATATTTTTATAATATTAGTACTAATAATTATCATCATTATCAATATAAAAAAGCAGTCTACAAATATCTGGTTCATTCTGAATAGTTACTGATTACAGCTTCAAAAGAAGCAGTTACCCGTCAAATTGGTTTTCTGTACTCATGGATCACGAAGCACCGAACCCTCACTGCAATAGGACTATTGTTTGGGAAATATTTGCGGCTGGGAGTGATCTACGACCTACCAACCATGAATAGCCCAGCGGCATAGTAAGAAATATGAAACCAATTGTTCAAATTGTTCTAAAAGCACCAAAATTGGCACACATGTGGATTAATACATTCTGAACAATTTTGGATATGGAGGCATTCAAGATTCTCCCGTAGCACATTTGGCGGCCATTTTTCAAAATGGCCGCTATTTACCGTTAGCGTCATTGAATATGTACCATAATTTGTCTTTTTGTGGATGCTAAAGGTGATAAGTGTGCTAGAGGTGATAAGTATTGTACAATTACACATACTTCTGTGCTTACCACATAATTTGGCTACCATTTCACAAGAAAATGAATTTTACTTTGCAGCGGCAGCGTTGGTGGCAGTGACGGCGGCTGCAGTAATAGTATAGTGTTGATAGTCATGGTGCTTGTAGTAGTAACTTGTGGTAACATGGTGGTGTTTTGTGTCTTTGCAGGTGAGGCAGCAGCAGCACCACCTGACATCAGAGACGCGTTGTTCCAGACTGCAGCCATGGCAAAGAAGTTCCAACTGGTCGATACTTTTGAGCAACGTACTCCCACAACACCTCCTGAGACAAACTGGAAGCTGTGTCTTGTATGTCAAGAGGAGACAACAGAGTCACTTGTCTGCCCAGTACTGTCTAAACGCCGAGACCCTGGGAGTGGATACACGACAATGGCTGCAAACTTGGTCAAATTTGATGAACTCGGAGAACTGCCAAGAACTGTTCAGTTACAGAGACTAGATGAAGGACAAGGTGTTGAGGCGACAATGGTTGCCCACCAGGCCAAGTGGCATAAAACATGTATGCTCAAATACAATAACACAATGCTACGAAGAGCAGAGAAGAGACGCATCGCAAGCAGCTCAGCATTTGATAGTACTGACAATGTCCACTTTTTCCACAAAATGGCGGCCAGTTTGGGGGCCATTTTTGAGAAGATTCATCTAAATATCTGTTAAACATTTATTGATGTTAATTCTGATGTAAAAAAAGGGAATTTTGGCCCATCTAGCACCAAACTAACGACACATAATGAAGTCTATGTAATGACGCTAATGTTAAATGGCGGCCATTTTGAACAATGGCCGCCATATCTTCCTAAGGGCTAATCTTGAATGCCTCCATATCCAAAAATGTTTAGAATATATTAATCTACATGTGTGCCAATTTGGTGCTTTTAGACCAATTTGAACAATTGGTCTGCTATGCCGCTGTACTAGAAGGTACCTACCTTCATCTTTTAACGAGAGAGAGAGAGAGAGAGAGAGAGAGAGAGAGAGAGAGAGAGAGAGAGAGAGAGAGAGAGAGAGAGAGAGAATTTATGCATGGTATCTAATGGGGCCTCTGTTAGATTTCACCAGTCGTCTCTATCATGAGCTTTAAATTCAATACTTCTCCATTCATCATCATCTACTTCACACTGCATGCTCCTCAGCCATGTAGGCCTGGATCTTTCAACTCTTCTAGTGCCTTGTGGAGACCAATTAAACTAATCTCTTTCGGGGAGTGGCAAAGAGCATGACCAAACCATTTCCATCTACTCTTTACCATAACCTCATCCCCATATGGCACTCGAGTAATCTCTCTTATAGTTTCATTTCTAATCATGTCCTGCCGTTTCACTCCCAATATTCTTCTGAGGGATTTGTTCTCAAATCTACAAAATCTGTTGGATATTGTTTCATTGTCAAACCATGACTCGTGTGACCTCACTAAACTGACATATAGCCTGATTTTTATATGTAATTTCAAGCGGTTTGATTTCCAAATTTTACTTAACCTTGCCATCGTCTGATTTGCTTTTTTTCAATCTTTCATTAAATTCCAATTCTAAACACCTTATATTAGTGATCACAGTTCCTAAAATTTTAAATGATTCTACCTTATTAATCCTTTCCTCCTAATAATATTTCATCTTCCATTGCATTTTCCGTTCTTTTTTTTTACCTTGAGCCCAATCTCCTGTGATATTTCATGCTTTCTGATAAGCAAGCATTGTAGTGTCTTTCTACTGTACATTTCAAAACATTTGTTCAGTACTTTTTCAAGTTAGCGTACGGGTTGTGTTACGTAGAGGTGTAGACGATGCTGTCAGAACTTTTTTTTTGTCATTCCAGTTCAAATATTGCATATAAAAAAATAACGTTTTTTCAATGAATGCTAATTCCTTGTCTATTTCTATGTATGTTTGCATACGGAATTTCCAAAATGTGATGTGAAAGATAGAAATAATCATTTATTGGATAATATAAGTTGGTCAGGGCACCAGTCAACAGTTGAGATACTACCGCTAGAGAGTTATTGGGTCCTTTGACTGACCAGGCAGTACTACATTGGACCCCTCTCTGGTTACGGCTAATTTTTCCTTTGCCTACATGTACACCGAATAATCTGGCCTATTCTCTCCACATTCTCTTCTGTCCCCATACACCTGACAACAATGAGATTACCAAGTAATTCTTCTTCGCTCAAGGAGTTAACTATTACATTGTAATTGTTCAGTGACTACTTTCCTCTTGGTAAGGGTAGAAGAGACTCTTCAGCTATGATAAGCAGATCTTCTAGGAGGACACTCCAAATTCAAACCCTTGTTCTCTAGTCTTGGGTAGTGCCATAGCCTCTGTACCATGGTCTTCCACTGAATTGGATTAGAGTCCTCTTGCTTGTGGGTACACTCCGGCAAACATTTTTATTTATTATTTTTTTTTTTTTGAGTCTTTATAGTTTGTGTATGAAAAATCTATTTTACTGTTGTTCCTGTTTTTGAAATTACCCAGTGGAGAGCTGTAAATAGTAGATTGTTACTAGCAAAGTTCAAATCAAAGCAGTGCAAAATGAGTATTATAATTTGCTATGCCCCAACAAATGATTCACCTGAAGAAAGGAAAGATGAATACTATGAAGAATTGCAGAGGGTAAAAGATGAGATCCCTGAGAGAGATATGAAATTTGTGAATGGCGACTTCAATGCTAAAATTGGAAGAAATAATCAAGGGATAGAGAATGTGATGGCGAAGTTGCAATGAAAATAGAGCACATTTCATAAGTTTCTGTTTATCAAACAATCTTGTCATTGGAGGTAGGCTACTTTTTTTCAACACAAGTACATCCACAAGTATACATGGACTTTACCATGTGGTATTTACAAAAATCAGATAGATCACATTGCCATTAATAAAGAGAAAAGGAGAACTCTGAGAAATGTAAGAAGCTATAGAGGTGCAGATGTTGGTAGTGATCACCAGCTCCTCATTGCCACACTGAAATTAAAACTGAAAGCACCATAACAGGAAGATATATAGAATACCTAGGTTTAATACAAATAAGCTTTTAGAAGAGGAGACAAAGAAACATTTGCAATTTAATGTAAGAATTGATTTGCAGTCTTAGAAACTTTAAAAGACGAAGAACAGATAATTCATGAAGAATGGTGTGATAATAAGAACATATACGAGTCATGTGGTAGTGAAGTCTTGGGACACACACTTACAAGGAGAAAGCCATGGATATCAAATGATACTTGGGATACTATAAAAATGAGAGAAAGACAGAAATTGATTGTTGAAAGTTTCCGAGGAAGTAATGAAAATTACAAGGTACAGCATGCTAAGTATTCCAGAATTGACAGTGAGATCAAAAGAAAAGCCAAGAATGATTGGAGAGAATATCTAGACAGTAAAGCAGATGAGGCTGACAAACCTATGAGTTCAGGAAGTGGCTATGGTGTAAAAAATGCTCATAGAATTATTAATGAAATCTCGACTGTGGCAAAGAAGAAGAAGCATATACCCATTAAAAAGAGAGATGGTTCCGTTATAGAAATAGAAGATGAGGAAAGACAACGTTGGATGAAAAACTTTAGTGAGGTTATGAGTAGGAGATATAAAGGGAATAATTTGTTTGATATACCTGAAGCTGATGAAGACCTTGATGGGCCCATGAATGAATTCAGTGTGTTTGAAGTCTAAGCTATCCTAAAAAAAACTAGAGAGATGGAAAGCCCCTGGATACGATGGAATAACTGCCGAGATGATACTGGCCGAAAATGAAGGGACTCCCAGACTACTTACAAGATTATTTTGTAGAATGTGGCATGAAGAGGCAAAACCTGATGAATGGGAGTTAGGAGTGTTGGTGAAAATAGCAAAAAAAAAAAAAAAGGAGACCTGGCTGATTGCAATAATTAGAGAGGCATAACACTTACGTCAGTTGTTACGAAATTGTATGGTATGCTTATTCTAAAGCGACTGGAGATAAAGATTGATGAAAAGCTGAGAGATGAACAAGCAGGATTTAGAAAAGGTAGAATTGGCATTAACCAAATTTTCATTTTGAGACACGTTGTACAGCAAGGCATAGAATAAAGAAATCCACTTTTGGTGGCATTTGTGGACTATGAAAAAGCCTTTGATAGTGTGAATCGGCCAATATTGTGGAAAGTCCTGCGTTATTATGGAATTCCTCTTAAATACGTAAATTTGATTCAGTATGTTCATGAGCATAGCAAGTGCAAAGTTAATGTTAAAGGAGTCTTATCAAAAGAATTTCCAGCAAACAGCGGAGTATTCCAAGGGAATGTGCTATCACCTATGTTGTTTATCCTCCCCATGGATTTTGTAATGCGTAGAACAGTCAGAGATGGTGGAGAAGGATTGGACTGGATTAGTGACAGGAATTTAACAGACCTAGAGTATGCTGATGATGCTATCCTTGTTAGCAGAACACCACAGTATTTGTAAGGCTTGCTTACCAGAATGCGGGAAATATCACAGAAGGATAGGCTTTATATAAATAGAAGAAAGACAGAGATCATGAGAACGGAGTATGCAATGGAAAATGAAATATCGTTGGAAGGAGAAAAGATTAAGGAGGTAGAATCATTCAAGTATTTAGGAACAATGATCAATACAGGGTCCTTAGAATTAGAGTTTAGTGAAAAATTGAAAAAAAAAAAGCAGACAATGGCTAGGTTAAGTAAAATTTGTAAATGAAATCGCCTGAAATTACATATAAAAATCAGACTATATATCAGTTTAGTGAGATCGGTGTTAATCTATGGACATGAGTCATGGTATGACAATGAAACAATCTCCAATAGATGAGGGGAAGATGGAGATGGCTTGGACATGCTCTTATCACTCCCCAAGAGAGATTTGTTCACCAAACGTTCAGCTGGGCTCCACAAGGCACTAGAAGAGTTGGAAGAGTCAGACCTACATGGCTGAAGACTATGAAGTGTGAAGTAGGAGATGATGAATGGAGAAGCTCAAGATAGAGACGACTGGCAAAATCTAACAGAGGCATAGGAGATGATGATGACGATGATGATGATTCTCTTGTAGTTTATTTATTTCCTTTCCTCACCGGATTTTTCCCCTGTTGAAGCCGAGCCCCTGGGCTTATAGTATACTGCTTTTCCAACTATGGTTGTAACTTAGCTAGTAGTAGTAGTAGTAGTAGTAGTAGTAATAATAATAATATCATTACACCTGAAAACATTATCAAATATAGCGATAGGTAACATATTCATTTATTCTTTTGGAAAGTGGCGATAACATAAGTCAATTTAAATGCAAAACCAAGCTCAACTGTATCGTACGTAATTCAACAACTTCCCTTTTAATGTTTTTATTGGAAAGGTCCATTACATATCGACGAGTTTAATTGGATCCCTAGAGAAAACGTTGCTTACCTCTACCATTTGCAATATTTGCACTATGGTCACTGTGCTCTGGTTTCATCTAAGACCATTGAATTTTGTAAATGTGGGAATTAATTATGGTAATTGATAAAACCATTCAACTGGTGGAACGACCCCATAGTTCTTGGACGCCGTCCTTAATGGTTATAAAAATATAAGAACTCTTTCACAAATGGAAGCATATGGTTCTCATTCTATATTTCATTGGAATTCTTTAATAACACAAGCAGTTGTCTTGAGAAGGCAGTGCAATTGGGTAAGCTCAAATAAGGGCTCTACAGTATGTAACAAGGGACACCGGAATCTAAGGTAATTTATGACAAGAGATTAATATATACTGTATAAGGAATAAATTACTTTAGTTTGAATTCCAGACAACCGTAGTTTCTTTTTAAAGGCAGTGCCTTTTTATTTTCATAGGTATACAGTGTCTGGTTTGCAACTGAAAACTATTAACGTTATGCCTCTGTATTGTATTTTGTGCAGTGTCTTGTTTTAATCATCCAAAGTAAATGAATTATAAGCCGCAACTCATGATATAATGGATATAAGCAAGCAATTTAGAAATTTTGGCTGTACTAAATAATAACAGATACAGGTGGGCCTTTAGCCGCTTTAGCACCTACGATCTACAGTACATTTCCAATCTTGAGGCTGGTTTTCCGGCTTCAATTTTTAAAAAATATCAAATATATTCGAAATAAAAATTCGAAGAATGAAAAACACTTTAACACTAATCAGGTTGATTGAATAAAATGATAGTTTAAATACCAAATTACTAAGTGGTGCATAATCATGAGCAAGTTAACAAGCTTCCGGACCTAGTGATTAACAGGGGATTCGAACCCAATTGAAGGATACCACTTGGGATTTCTAGAACTGATTTAAGAGGATCCAGGGATTTTCTTTAACGACAGGAAACGGGGCAGAAACTCAACAGACGCTAACCACTAGGTCCTTAGACGTGAAAACTCCCTTAGGGATTTGCGCCCGAGGGAGACGGATTCGTGATACAAGAGGTGCAGTATGCTCGAGCTAAATCCTTTGCCTTTTCGTATCCTCCATAATCCTACCGCAACACCGGCTAGCACTTGGACCCATAGAAGTACATTCATTCGTCTATTCAATAATAATAATAACAACAACAACAACAACAACAACAATAATAATAATAATAATAATAATAATAATAACGAGGTTTATGGCAAAATATTTTGCAGTCTCACAACTGGTCTAATTGAGTTATGTTTTAAAAACAGAATTAAATACTACGCTCCATAGATCATGCATTAAATCTAAGTTCTTCAAAATCATTCATGAATTAGTCAGACAAAAACACAAACGCCATCCACGAGGAGAGAGAGAGAGAGAGAGAGAGAGAGAGAGAGAGAGAGAGAGAGAGAGAGAGAGAGAGAGAGAGAGAACCAACGTTGATACGAGACGGCATCCCTCCTCTTCTCCAGCTCCAGGAGAAACTAATCGGCCGCAAGTGTTACAGATACTACAGATGCGGTTACATAAAGAGAGAGAGAGAGAGAGAGAGAGAGAGAGAGAGAGAGAGAGAGAGAGAGAGAGAAAGTCCTCATGTAAGTAAATATGTAAGAGAGATTTATGGAGTCCGACGAGACATCTAGGAAGTGAATGCCTCCAAGTCAGAAAAATATATGAAAAAGAGAGAGAGAGAGAGAGAGAGAGAGAGAGAGAGAGAGAGAGAGAGAGAGAGAGGAGGGGGGCTCCTTAATCATCCCATATAATGTGTAAAGATAAAAAATACACGAATACAAATATACAAAATGGTAAAGGTTCTTGTATATGTATGCATTTACTAGATACTTTAACGTTCACTCTCGGATTCTCATAAAATGGTATACATTGTTAATTACCACTATTAGACTAAGGTTTATAGATAACCAAATATCTATTTTATAAGACATTTAGCTAGAAAGGTTTAAGGAACGCTAATCACTCGCATCTATTTATTGGAAACGTCCCTGCCTGGCTGGCAATCTGCCGGTTTGGGGTTCAAGTTCAAGTCCCGCTCAACCTTGATAGTTTCTTTTAGTGTCTGCAACCTTACCATCCTTCTGTGCTATGGATGGGTTGAAATTGGGGGAGCCTATACAGTAGATCTACCAGCTGAGTCATCACCAGCCATTGCCTGGACTTCCCTGTTCCTTCCTACTTTGGGTGGCTAGAGAGGTTAGGCGCTGATCACAGGAATATTTGTTCAGTCTCTAGGGCATTGTCTTACTAGCTAGGGCATTATCACTGTCCATTTGCCTCTGACATTCATGGGTGGCCTTTAACCTTCAATAGCATTCTACAAAATTCGACTAAAGACCGATTACTAAATCGCTTCTTGGGAAAACGAAAGCATAGCTGGATTATAGAGAAAAGCCGCCATACTGCTCTCTTACTCACTTGTACCGGGGTATCGAAATCGATGGGGGAGGGGGAATTAGGGGAGAACTTAGTCTGAAACTTGGAAGACTAATACTCTTCCAAGGTCTGAAATGATTCATCCTAACCATAACGTTGCCTGCGATTCCAATTAGTTTGCAGATCGCAAAAGAAAACATTACCCCTTGATAAGAGAGATTAGTGCTTTTGCTTTCAAAAACTTGAGACACATCGCTTTCTTGGCCCTTAGTATAGCTTTCTAGTAACATCTGTCTGTCCGTGCTTTCTAAAGTGAAATTGGTCTGCGTTCCTTGACATACAGCTCATAACAGTTACAACCAGATAAGAAAATATGGAGACTGAGTTCTAATCGATAATATTGGAGGGGTGACCGACAAATTTACTCAGGCAAAGATCCTTAAGTAAATAACCAGCTAAACAGAGACGATTGATACCCCCAAATTATTCCATAATCGCACAAACATCCGTATATTCATTTAGAAAAAAAAATTGCAAAAGATCATTAACTAAAAACTGCAAAATCGTTCACTTTTCAAAATGACATGTTAATATATAACAGAAAGGGGCCATAGCAGATACAATAATTGAATTTCACTAACGATAAATATAGAAAACAAAATTATTGTACAAGCAAAAAAAAAGAAAAAAAAAGTTTTGTGTGCGTGAAATTTCAACTATCATAGACAACCTGCCAAGCAAATAGCATAAAATCACACCCAAACATTTCCACTCCCACAAGATATCGCCCCTTACGCATTCATCCCAGACCCCAGAGAAAATGTCACCTTTTATGGCCTCCATATGTAAACATACGGACTACGAGTCCGCACGTTGTTTTTCCAAATACACTTGACAGGATTTCCATGCGAACGCATGAAGAAATGAAAAGTAAAGCCGGATTTTATTCCAGGGTATACAGTTATGAAATAGGCTCAAACTTCCGATAACATTTCATGTCAAACATTTCCCATTCACCACTGATAACCATACAGATGCTGATTACCAAGAGCAAGAGGAAGGGCTAAAGAAAATAAGAGAAAATATGGTAACCGTCAACCCACTGCTTTGGAAACCAACGACAGACGCCCGAAACCCGACTCCCACAGGGTGCCAACTCATATTTTTCTTTGAGTTTTCTTTATTAGCTATACATCCTCCTTGGGCTTAACCATAGGTAGAAACACTGACGTAGAACTACTCAATATGGACAGGGGAGATTTTATATTAGGTAATATTACACCGTTAGTAAGCAACCGTAAAAGGATCACAATCGTTTCTTATAAAAGGCGGCCAACTGAGGGAACAACAATGCTGCTTTTCCTATAAGAAATCCTTTTAAGAAGTGCGTGGAACAGATGCTTAAAAACGAATGAGTTATCCCAGGTTTGAGGGGGAACGACCATACCAAGAGGTATTTCAGGAAATGGGAAATATTGGCCATTCGAACCGACACAACCAAAGCGGAGGTAACAAAAACCATGTGTTCCCCATCACTCAGAGAGAGAGAGAGAGAGAGAGAGAGAGAGAGAGAGAGAGAGAGAGAGAGAGAGAGAGAGAGAGAGAGAACAGGAACTGTGTAATTACAGGCACGTTAAACTTTAAGAGCTTTTTTCTTCAATGTCTCTTTCCTACGCGATGGTCTCTTCAGTGCTATCTGCATAAATCTCCAAAGTTCAGTCAGTGAACCCTCTCTCTCTCTCTCCCCATGCCGCAACCTCATTGCTCATGTGTAATGAGATCTTTCCACCATCCCAGGGTATCGTGAATCATAGGCGTGATGAAGGAAACGTTCAGATTACATAAATTAATTTTCGTAAGAAAATGGGCTTCTAACTATATTTAGTTAAATGTCGGTAGGATTAAAATTCTTATAAATTAAAACAATCACTCGAATAAAGAAATTATGCAAATCACCATATTGTATAAAAGCTGCATTTCCCTCTTAACAACTATTAATTTTAACTACATAACAAATAAACCATGCCTGTTGTGAATAGCATGCAAACTTTGTGTAAAATACGGTTTTACATTAGGTCTCTATAAAAATAAAAATAATATGACGGAAATAGAATTTTACAAACTACACCAAACCAACCTTTTAACAAGAAGCTTCCTTTCCCTGAGCTCGAGAATGGTCTCATCTTCACTATCAATCGTTTCGATAACGAGAGAACCTACGAGCGTTGATGTGCCCTGTTTGCTGCTCGACAGCTCTTCGATGTCAGAGTCGATGCCGCGGTCGAAATCCATGTAAAACGATTCTCTAGAATCACTAGATCCTCTCCGCAACTTCAGGCTCAGATTTGCCGAACTACTGTCAGCATCGGAATGGGCCATTATACACCTACACCACCGCACATGCTTAAAAATTCCCTTTAATCGCGGAGCCCCTATTCAAACAAGTGTCATCTTCAGAGGTAAACAAACCCACTCCGATGCTAGAGGCATCTGACGGAGGCCCGGAGAACTACTCTGGTCATCGCGCTATGGATAGCTATACAAAAGAAAACGGGAAGCGGAAACCACAGGGAATGAGTCTCTCTCTCTCTCTCTCTCTCTCTCTCTCTCTCTCTCTCTCTCTCTCTCTCTCTTTCTCTCTCTCTCTCTCTCTCTCTCTCTCTGTGCGTTCGGGGACTGTTCTACCTCCTGGATAACAAAAGATGTTCACTAAGTTGAAGATTGCTTTTGTTTTCAACAAGAAAGGAGTTTGTATTGAATATCAACGTCTGCATCTCTATGATCTCTCCCCCCCTCTCCCATAGTGGAAAGATGATGGAATTTCAATCGCAGTTGGCAATTACTATTTACTAACCATATAGATCGTGCCCTAGAATAAGTATTAGAGAGCTCTAATAAAAAAGGAAATTCTAAATGTACTATAATACTGGTGATTCCATCTTTATATTCACAAAAATATATTTACGGTCTCTTACAAAATCATTGTATTTTATATAGCATTATTATAAGGAATAATCAAAGGGTTTGATTGCTATACCCCTATGACTCCAGATTGAAATGTAAATCTAATCTAGAATGATAAAAGTTAATATTTGTTTTATTACTATAACGATAAAAGTTAAGATAGATATAAAAAAAATCATAAATATGAAAATTTTTAATATATTACACAAATTTATTTGTTGCATTTCAATCTTCGTTACATTACTCGTGATATCCAGATATAATAATAATAATAATAATAATAATAATAATAATAATATTAATAATAAAACGGATGATTAAAACAAAGATTAAGAAATGTGGACTCGGAAAGCAATAATAAAATAGTCCATGTGAACAGATTTTTATATAATAGTTTGCAGGTGGAAAAGTCACAATCTAAAATACATTTTCAGTTCTTTTCTTCTACTTTATCATTTAAGTCACGCATGATTAGACTTTCACATTATCATGATTATCATCATAATTACTATTATAAAATACTTCACATTCATTTCCTGTTTCAAAATTATTAAGAACCAATTTATGTTTTTGAAAGATGGCTTCCCTCCTCCAATATCGTCTCTCATTGCTAAACTTGGTTATTGCGAGACTTATCATTCTAAACGAGGCCCGAACCATTTCCCCACTTAATTATCTCAGTTTTTATAGACATGATGTGTGATCCAAAACATTTATGACAGATTGTGTTTGTTCATAGGTGAACGTATTCTCTTCAGGTCTAATTCGAAAGCAGACAATTAAAAACGTGTCTGGTTTACCCTGATCAATATTCATCTTGATGTGGCTGTATACCTTGCTACAATAATAAATTGTTTATTGATAAATACAATAGGCTGATATAATTCTTATTTCAGTATGCCACTAATATAAGAAGAATGGATATTCTTATATAACATCTCATGCATAATTTACTAAATTTCCAACTCTCTTATGCCATAACAATGCTTTTCCATTCAACATTCATTTATTTTGTGTATAATTAATAACCTAGTGGAAATGGCATTGAATAAAAATACGTTCTAAGATAGATCAATACCTATTATCCTTGTATTTTTTCTCCTTTGATATACAAAATTTTAATTACGAATTGTGACTGGAAATAGAAGCAAAATGTCTTAGTATTTAATGGGATCACGGAAATGGAGAATGGAAATATTTGTTACACTGCTAAAGTAAACTCCGTTATTTTATACACTTAATTAATGGAGCGCTTTCACTTTGGTGTATTCCTTTTTCTCCTAGGATCCTTCATCCCTCATCTATCGCCCTAGATATATTCCTATATTATTATTATTATTATTATTATTATTATTATCAATTGCTAAGCTACAATCCTTGTTGGAAAAGCAGAATGCTATAAGCCCAAGGGCTCCAACAGGGAAAGTAGCACAGTGAGGAAAGGAAACAAGGAAAAATATATTTTAAGAACAGTAACATTAAAATAAATATCTCTTTTATAAACTATAAACACTTTAACATAATATGAGGGAGAGAAATAAGATAGAATGGTGTGTCCGAAAGTACCCTTAAGTAAGAGAACTCTAACCCAAGACAGTTGAAGACCATAGTACAGAGGCTATGGCACTACCTAAGACTAGAGAGCAATGGTTTGATTTTGGAGTGTCCTTCTAGAAGAGCTGCTTACCATAGGTAACGAGTCTCTGCTACCCTTACCGAGAGGAAAGTGACCATTGAGCAATTACAGTGCAGTAGTTAACCCGTTGGGTGCAGAAGAATTGTTTGGTAATCTCAGTGTTGTCAGGTGTATGAGGACAGAGAATATGTAAAGAATAGGCCAGACTATTCGGTGTGTGTGTGTAGGCAAAGTGAATATGAACCATAATCAGAGAGAAGGATCCAATGCAGTACTGTCTGGCCAGTCAAAGGACCCCATAAATCTCTGGCGGTAGTATCTCAATGGGTGGCTGGTACCCTGGCCAACCTACTACCCACCTGTTAATATTCTTTAGATTCTTACCATATCCACACACACACACACACATATATATATATATATATATATATATATATATGAGAGAGAGAGAGAGAGAGAGAGAGAGAGAGAGAGAGAGAGAGAGAGAATGCGTAGTATTTAGTATCTTTACCTTTTATCGAGCTGGAACATTCGTAAGATTTCTACTTATTGCAGTATGAACTATTTAAAAGAAAGTAAACTGCTTGGTGAGAACATTTTTAACCTAAGCAAGATTCGATTGCATGTACTGTATATTTCATCCTGGCTTTACAGACTTTTAGACTTTTTCTTTATTATTATTATTATTATTAGTTGGGAGTTTTTTATTAGCATCATTATTGAACCTATAAGTAATAGATTGCAAAGAGTTGTTGTTGATGAACACCATAGTGGGTATAGGAATGTGACTGGTGTGTGTTCCACAGGGTAGTGTTCCTAGCCCATTACTTTTCATACTATATATACATGACATGTGGAAGGGCCTAGAAAACAAGCTCGTTACATAATGCAGATGATGCTACTCTCTTTCCATCAATTCCATCTCCTTAATGTAGATCTAAGGTTGCTGAATTCCTTAATATAGATCTATGTACAATTAGTGCATGGTGCTAATTATGAGAAATGAAGTTGAACTCGATCAAAACTCAAAGTACGATTGTAAGTAGGTCGAGGACAATGGCTCCTAAATATCCGGATATCAGCATTGATAATGTGTTCTTTTTTTTTTTTTTTTTAACTCTGTATGACTTAGAATTTCAGGTGTGATTCTTGATTCCAAATTTACTTTTGAGAATCACATTCGGTCTGCCTTTTCTTCAATTATTCAAAAATTGGCTTATTGAGAAAGTCTTTTGTTTTTTTCGGTGATTCCTATATTCTGAAGAAGTGTTTTAAATCTTTCATTCTACCTTGTTTCGAGTTTTGTTCTCCTGTCTGGTCTTCAGCTGCTGAATCTCCTCTTGATTTGTTGTAGATGAATTTAGTTTATTAAATTTCTTATATCTGCGGTAAATATTAATCTCTGGCATAGTCGTTCAATAACATTAGATTTTTCATAATTCTGACCATCTTTGCATTCAGATCTTCTCGGATAGTACCATCCTGTTCGTAATATTATGTATTCAGCTATTTTTTTAGTCATTCCTTCTCCATCGTAAAGGTTAATACTACTCATTATTCTAGATGTTTTGTTCCGGCTGTGACCAAATTATGGAATGATCTTCCAAGTCAGGTAGTTGAATCGGTGGAACTTTAAAAGTTCAAACTTGCAGTGAATGTTTACATGTTCAATAAGCTGATATGTCTCTTTTTATAGTTTATATATGAAAGATCATTTTAATGTTGTTACTGTTCTTAAAAAAATTATTTTAATTTAATTGTTCATTACTTCTCTTGCAGTTTACATATTTCCTTAATTCGTTTCCTTACTGGGTTATTTTTCCTTGTTGGAGCCTATGGGATTATAGCATCCTGCTTTTCCAACTAGGGATGTAGCCTAGCTACTACTACTACTACAACTACAACTACTAATGATAATAATAATAAAAATAATAATAAGCTACAATCCTAGATGGAAAACCAGGATGTTATGAGGCCAAGAGCTCTAACATGGAAAAATAGCCCAGTGAGGAAACTAGGAAATAAGTAAACTATATGAGAAGTAGGTAGTAGGTTGGCGAGGGCACCAGCTACCCGTTTAGATACTACTGCTGGAGAGTTATGAGGGCCTTTGACTGGCCAGACAATACTACATTTGATCCTTTAAGGTTCATTTTCTCTTTGCCTATATATACACCGAATAGTTTCGCCTATTCTTTATATAGTCTCCTCTGTTCTCATACACCTGAGAACACTGAGATTACCAAATAATTAATCTTCTCTTAAGGGGTTAACTACTGTTATGTAATTGTTCAGTGGCTACTGTCCTCTTGGTAAGGGTAGAGGAGACTCTTTTAGCTATGGTTAGCAGCTCTTCTAGAGAAGGACACTATAAAATCAAACCATTGTTCTCTAGTCTTGGGTAGTGCCATAGCCTATGTACCATGGTCTTCCACTTTCTCGAATTAGAGTTCTCTTGCTTGAGGGTACACTCGGGCACACTATTCTATCTTATTTCTCTTCCTCTTGCTTTGTTAAAGTTTTTATAGTTTATAATGTGTAGGAAATATTCATTTTAATGTTGTGACTGTTCTTAAAATATTTTATATTTGCTTGTTTCCTTTCCTCACTGGGCTATTTTCCCTGTTGGAGCCCCTGGGCCTATAGCATCCTGATTTTCCAACTAGGGTTATAGCTTAGCAAGTAATAATAATAATAATAATAATAATAATAATAATAATAATAATAAATAATAATAATAATGAATATAAAATATCTTAAGATAGATAACAACGCTAACATAGATATGTCATATATAAACTATGAAGACTAGTGCCAGCCTTTTCAACCTAAAAACATTTCCTGCAAGTTTGAACTTCTACACTTCCATTGATTTAACTACCCGAGTAGGAAGATCATTCCACAATCTGGTCACAGCTGGAATAAAAGTTCTGGCACTCTGTGTAGTAGCAAACCCCGTGATAGAGAAGGCATTACTGTTAGAATTAAGTGATGGTGCTCTGTACCGTTCACAAGTGAAAAGAATTATTTCTAATTTTTTATAAACTTTTTGAACTGTAAGAGCAAATTTGTAATTTAAATATATCAAGAATATATTTAATATAAAATATGAAAACTATCTTCAATGGTAAAAAATTCGCCCTTTTCATGTTATGATATGAAATAAAACGAAACATTCTGAAATGGAAACGATAAAATCAAGGCTGCCAATCACATGCAATCTTCCTAAACGATAACAACACGAAAAAATTCGCCTACCTTACTCAGAACGGTTGGCATGCCTGAAAATGCGAAAACAATGCTGCAACTTGTCAGTTGCAGTACAGTGCTAATCAGTACTTAGCCTACTTCTTGCTGAGCATCATGGGCAACATCAGATAAATTCTAGAGCTAAAATTCAATAGCTATACGGAGTCATAAAAGTTAAGCAAAAAGAATATCTTCCCCATCGAAATAAGCCGTAAATTAAATATAAGTCGGACAACAATATTTAGATGAATCAAACATTTATTAGGACACTTCTCGTTTTATATTTCAACGAAAATATTTAAGTGAATTATCTTGTTTTCATTCCTTTTATCTTTTATGATTCAGTTAAATAACAATAGATTTACATCAACAATTATCATATGCAAGTCAAGTGGGCTCATGCCTAAAATGAATTGTTCAGACTAACACACCTAGTATTCAGATTTAATTCTTAATGAGTGCTTGAAAATTGAAACCATACTTAAGTAATAAAGCTTTTTTATCTTCTAAGTTTTTACCTTTTCTAAGCAGGGAATCATCGTTGTCATTACATTATTATCATTATTATTACCATTATAGGCAGATATCATGGAACACACCGGGATGTAATTAACTCAATATTCAAAATAAGCATATAATTTTTATCGATCGTCTCCCTTAGAAATAAAAAGGAATTTATCCATGCACTAAATAATGACAACAATCATAATAATGATAATCATTATCATGTGTATTAATGTTATTGTTAATATTACAATTTTTTTAAATGCAGACATATAGATGTAATGCAGCCTGCAGAGTAAAGGAATGGCAAACAAAAGATATATAAAATAACTAGATAAAAAAATGATACAAATCACCAACTCAGAAATGAAGCACTTATGCTCAGCAGTGCATTAAAAAAAAAAATGTGTATTGTCTCCAAAAAATGCAACTAATGATTTCAAACATCCAAGGTTAACTTTGAAGCTCTACCTTTTTATTGGCTTATATTTTATTACATTCATTCATGGAGCAAAGTAGTACAAATTTACTTCCTGCAAATGGCAGACGATCAATGTTACCAGACATGAAAAACAACAATTAAACAAGACCGGAAGTTGTACATGAAAAACGCTGCGAGGTATAAAAAAATAGAAAAAAAATGTTTGGTTATCATTCGTGTTAAAGAAACCGCAACTGCTAAGCTCGGCCGTGATAAATAAGCTCAAATACAGAAAACTTTACAAGTATTTACAGGAAAGTTAACACCTTGCGACCATAACTCCGACCTTTCCCCAATTCCACGTGGCGTTTTGCTATTATTAAGCGACCTCGTTCGTGTTCCAAAATTGGCAACTATGTTATCTGGCGGAAGCTAGCCAGTTTTTCTAACTTTTTCCATTTTCATTTCGTAGGATAAGGGGCAGAGCAAGCAAGCAAGGTTTGTCTATGGCATCCAAGGTAGACTCGAATTGATGTCAGGTAAAGATAAACCCCCTCTCTCCGCATGTTCATTCCAAAGTTAAAATAGTTACGTTAAAGATTTTTTTTTTCTATTCGGGACTATAGTGGCCATGATAAGATTTACTTTAGTAGTTCGACGTCGCGCAATAACCTTGATCTCTACGACGTTAGTTTTACACAACAACTAAATCAACTAATGATTTGATATGTCCACACAAGCACTTCTATGCATATAAAAACTATTTCTATTAAAACAATTTTTCCATTCAAATCATCTGACAAGTATCCGTGCATTTGGCAAAATGTCAGCAAAAAGATATAAAGTTTTCGCCCAAATAAAAAGATACTTTTCAGGTAATTTCTGTAGATTCGTACTATTTGACCCACAAAAAAAAGGGCAGAAGCGACGATGATGATGACCTTGATATCACAGGAAGAAAACACCGGTATCAGTTTTTACTGGAAGAGTGACAGCAGTCCCGAGCACTCTCCCACGTTTCCCTTACTGCTTGATGACGCCAAATCTGAATTCATTATTTTGGGTTCCGTGGCCCGGTGTTGGAGTCAAGGGAGCCATTCAGTGATGAGGGACTCCTAGGAAGTGTGGTAGCCTATTAAAAACATGCCTGTCTAGCGATCTGTTAGATAAGAATTCGAGCATCTCTGAAGCTCGATAGTTTCTTGTAGTGTCTGCTAGTATTAATTCTCCTAGTTGCGCAACCTCCCCATTCATTTAGACTACCTGCTGAGTCATCAGCAGCCATTGTCTGGGCCCCCTAGTCCTAGCTTGATGGAGAAGAGCCTTGGGCACTGATTTCTAGGGCATTATCACTGTATGTCCCTTGCCTCATACATAAATCACCTTTAAACCATTAAGAAGAAGCGAAGGGAGGTATAGCCGAAAGCTAATCACGCCTTCAAGGACTTCATGATGTACACCCCTATTGTTCCCCCTTTGACCTAATCAACGAAATAACCACCGGGTGGATAATCAGTAGTAGTAATTGGAAAACAATGTGTAAATATACTTAAGGGTAGCAACTTTACCTCAGAAATGTAGTTTGTATGGGGTGGGGAGGGGACGGCGAGCTATCCATGAGACCTGTGTCTCACGAAGGGGTCATGGTGTGGAAATTCTTTACACGACAGAGTTCATTCATGATTCAGCAGTTACGGTGTACATGTGTTCTAGTGTAGTGATAGTTGTGAGTTATGTTTATCTTTTCAACAAACACGCATACATTTATATATAATGTATATGTATGTATGTATGTACAGTATATATATATATATATATATATATATTATATATATATATACATATATATATATATATATATATATATATATATATATATATATATATATATAGTATATGTTTGTGTATGTGTATGAAAGTGTGTATATAAGAAAATACTAAAGGAAAAAAGTTTAAGATAAATGGCAATTGAGAGAGAGAGAGAGAGAGAGAGAGAGAGAGAGAGAGAGAGAGAGAGAGAGAGAGAGTTTTGAAAAGATGCGTCGCTAAAAGATACATCGATAGAGAAAGTTTGCCAAACTTACATAATATATGAAATTCTTTATAACAGAGTATAACTATCCAACTACAAGAACCCGCTTGCAAAGCTATTATAATTGGTGCTCTGAAATGAAACGTATGTTTCTGACTATATAGACAATCCTGATAATTATTAATTATTATCATATGTAGATATCAACATAGAACATAAGACAACATTAAATTGCTAAGCAAACTTTCGTAGATCAAAATTTCCCGATCTAGAAAATAAAGGAGAGAGGAATTTTAAGAAATAAACGTCAAGGAAAATACAGTAGATCAGAAACTGATAAAGATTAGCATATATATATATATATATATATATATATATATATATATATATATATATATATATAAATATGTATGTATATATAAATATATATATACATATATATATATATATATATATATATATATATATATATATATATATATAATGTGTGTGTTCATATATAAATCTTTTTTAAACAAGACAAGCCAAAATATACTGATAGAGATGGAAGTGAAGATATTAATCACGGAGGTTTGTATATTAATGGTGACTTAGATAAAATTATTAAATTATCTGGTAGTTGATTGAGTTTGTTCGATAACACTTTCAAGCTATAAATAAATCAGGTATGCATGGTAATATTCTAACAATATTGCCGTATACATGGAAGAAATAGTCGAACCATTTAGGCCCGCAGCAGAAAAGATTCTGTCGGATTTTCACCGCTTCAAAACGTCATCATTTTTAAGGCGTCATTGAGCTCTGACGTCATGAACAATAGAAAACGTACTCCTTGCTATTTCTGTCTATTGCGGTCACTC